>NC_088413.1:728649-893948 GCF_034236695.1 Oncorhynchus nerka | reverse complement strand
AGCTCCAGACTGTTACTGGCTGTCAACTACAGCTGCTGCAGTCATCATCTCTGATCTCAACCTTCACCACAACACCATCTCTGATCTCAACCTTCACCACAACACAACACTGTCATCCTGCCTCATCCTGTCTGTGTGTGAGATATTCATGTATTGATACATGGCTAACCAGTACTTTGTAAAAAAAAAAAAACACATTGGTTTTCCTACTCCAAGATCTCTTTAAATATGCTGATTTCTAAGTAGAATTGATAGGTGGAAGATCATTTATTTATTCATGAATTATGTTCAGGCACACTGTTGGGCAACCTTTATTTATTTATGAATTATGTTCAGGCACACTGTTGGGCAACCTTTATTTATTTATTTATGTTCAGGCACACATGTTCCAGGCACACTGTTGGGCAACAGGCACTTTATTTATTTATGAATTATGTTCAGGCACACTGTTGGGCAACCTTTATTTATTTATGAATTATGTTCAGGCACACTGTTGGGCAACCTTTATTTATTTATGAATTATGTTCAGGCACACTGTTGGGCAACCTTTATTTATTTATGAATTATGTTCAGGCACACTGTTGGGCAACCTTTATTTATTTATGAATTATGTTCAGGCACACTGTTGGGCAACCTTTATTTATTTATGAATTATGTTCAGGCACACTGTTGGGCAACCTTTATTTATTTATGAATTATGTTCAGGCCTTTATTTATTTATGAATTATGTTCAGGCACACTGTTGGGCAACCTTTATTTATTTATGAATTATGTTCAGGCACACTGTAAGTGGTTGGGCAACATTTATTTAACAAAGGAAACAGACAAACCTGAGCTAGAATACCTTTACAAAAAGATCACTTTTAACATCTATAGACGGAGAACGGAAATACTTGTTATCGACTTGTATTGTTTTTCTTCTATTGTGAACTGAAATAAGAATTAAAAAACAAAAAAATAACTTGTCAGGGATAATGTCACGACCCCTGCAGGAGGGGCGGTTCCTCCTGCAGGCGGAGGAGGGTCGTTAGTGATTGGAGCCACCTGGGCTCAGGGTATTTAAACTGCTTCACTAATCACTCTTGTCTCTCTCTCTCTGCTCCTCCAGGTATGATCCTGTTTTGTTTGTTCTTTTGTAGTTTTACATAGTTTCAGTTTTCACAACAACAAAAAACAACAACAGTTAAACAAGAGTTCCCCCAAAACCACAGGTCCTGGGGTCAGACAGGACCTCAGTTCCCCCAAAACCACAGGTCTTGGGATCAGACAGGACCTCAGTTCCCCCAAAACCACAGGTCCTGGGGTCAGACAGGACCTCAATTCCCCCAAAACCACAGGTCCTGGGGTCAGACAGGACCTCAGTTCCCCCAAAACCACAGGTCCTGGGGTCAGACAGGACCTCAGTTCCCCCAAAACCACAGGTCCTGGGGTCAGACAGGACCTCAGTTCCCCCAAAACCACAGGTCCTGGGGTCAGACAGGACCTCAGCCCCAAAACCACAGGTCCTGGGGTCAGACAGGACCTCAGTTCCCCCAAAACCACAGATCCTGGGGTCAGACAGGACCTCAGTTCCCCCAAAACCACAGGTCCTGGGGTCAGACAGGACCTCAGTTCCCCAAAACCACAGGTCTGGGGTCAGACAGGACCTCAGTTCCCCCAAAACCACAGGTCATGGGGTCAGACAGGACCTCGAACAGTTGAAGTCAGACACAGTGATGTAGTCGAGTCACTAACCCGCCAGTCTCAAGTCCCTGGTGATGAGTCCCGAGTCCGGTCGCCACTGGCCCGAGACCTGATCCCAGAGCAGTAGTTAGAGGCTTCAGTATCCTCCCAGCACCACCCCAACCTAGGCCCCCCCAAAGGTTCAGAGGTTCAGAGGTCAAAACACCACGCAGCTGTTGATATCAAACATCCGCATGGCGCGTCCGTTTCCTGGCCTGGTTCACCGCCGTCCTCACCGCACACTCGACACTTGCACGCCGCGGTTGCTTAGCCGCGAGCACTCCAGGTATCCCTTGGCCCGTATGTCCTGAGCGAGGCGTTTGCCCTCGGAGGAGCAGGAGCGCTGTGAGGCCCGGAGTCACGCTGATCCGTCTGGGTGGCCACCACCAGCACCGGGACACGGGGAAGGTTGTCACGCACCTACAATGGCATTAAAATGTTTTTAAAACAACCATTTTGTTATAGTCAAATAGTTTTAAACGTGTGTTCTGATACAGGATATATGAAGCCAGAGTTGGGCTCAATTCCATTTCAACTCAGGAAGTGAACTGAAATCCTAGTTCCAATTCCTTCTCAATGCTTCTCAATGAGAGAGAGAGAGAGAGAGAGAGAGAGAGAGAGAGAGAGAGAGAGAGGAGAGAGAGAGGGAGGAGAGAGAGAGGGAGGAGTGAGAGAGACAGAGAGAGAGAGAGAGAGAGAGACAGAGAGAGAGAGAGAGAGAGAGAGACAGAGAGAGAGACAGAGAGAGACAGAAAGAGAGAGAGAGAGAGAGAGACAGAGAGACAGAGAGAGAGAGAGAGAGAGAGCGAGAGAGAGAGAGAGAGAGAGACAGAGAGACAGAGAGACAGAGAGAGAGAGAGAGAGAGAGAGAGAGAGAGAGAGAGAGAAAAAATGGAATCAGATCTTTAGTTTACCGAAACATCCAACTACTGTACTAGTGTCTACTTCCTGAATTGACTCAAATGATTATTTCAGACGTGTCTGTAAGAATATAAAAAGGTTGTTTGGTCGAGCGATCTGAGCTGCTGCCTGTGGAGAGCGTGTTCTACGTAGCGTCGGGTTGGAATCCGTCCCACCGCTCTCTCTCCGACCTTCACCTCTCTCTATCCAATAAAAACACACACACAGAACACTTCCAGAAGGATCTACTCAGAGAGTAGGAAAAGGTCGTTCCCGTACCTCTACCAGCCACTTGTGCTTGACGCTGGCGAGGGAGGCGGCGTTGGCCACGGAGTAGCAGATCAGGACCACATCCGCCTGCTGATAGGACATCGGACGGATCTGTCTAAACGTGTCATTTCCTGCCGTGTCCCACAAACCCAGGTTGATCTGGAGAGTAAAACAAAATACGTTATAAATGGGACTTTAAAAAATAAAATAAAAATTGAATTATAATTTTTTTTTGTTTTTGTTCTGTCTTCTTTGAAATCATATTTGTAATGTTTTAAAATGTTTAATTCTTTGTGACGTTGAGATGCTCTTTAAATAAAGCATTAAAAAGACAACACAAACACACCACAGGGATAAACAGCCTCATTTACCATCAGGGGGGGTTAAAGGTCGTGAAGGACGTGTCAGGGGTCATTTCCTGATCAGGTGACCATCCGACCTGTCCAGTGTGTGTTGTGCTGTTGACACTACCGTGTTAATGCATGGTGATAGTTCAATGATGTCATGTGTAGCCTAGCAACAGGGTATAGCCTAGCGACAGGGTAGCCTAGCAACAGGGTAGCCGTGTTAATGTATGGTGATAGTTCAATGATGTAATGTGTAAAGATATGTCAAATCAGGTCGTGGCAAATTCCAGTCTGAAGCAAGTAGCCTAGCAACAGGGTAGGCTAGCGACAGGGTAGCCTAGCGACAGGGTAGCCGAGTGGTTAGATCGCTGGGCCAGTAACCCATTATGTTGCTGTGTCGAAACCCCAAGCTGACAAGGTAAAAAAAATATGTCGTTCTGCCCCCTGAACCCTACTGTTCCTCGGTAGGCCGTCATAGTAATTAAGAATTTGTTCCTTAAATGACTTGCCTAGTTAAATAAAAAAGGTTAAAATATATATATATATATTTAAGAACCAATTCTTAAATAATAATTAAATTCTTATTTACAATAAATACAAATTATATATATATATATATATAAAACAAAAAAATAAATAGAAATAAATCCTTTGAATTCCTTTCCCTCCGCCATGAGGTCGTTTTGTCCCTGTCTCTAACGAGTCCCATGTTTTATATTTTAAAAAACAAAACTCTGGAAACCAAATTCATATGAAGAAAACAGATCATCAACTACGAAATAAGCTCTAGAAACCGCTGACAACCAACACGACAATCACCATATTGTTTGGCGCTGAACGGGGGATTTTCTGGCAGATCATTAACGCTCATAAAAGACCAGTCTAAATGAATAAACGGGCCGGATCTGGTCCGCGGGCCGCCAGTTGAACAGCCCTGATGTAAAGGGTATTATTGTAGTAGTTAATGATGTAAAGGGTATTATTGTAGTAGTTAATGATGTAAAGGGTATTATTGTAGTAGTTAATGATGTAAAGGGTATTATTGTAGTAGGTTAATGATGTAAAGGGTATTATTGTAGTAGGTTAATGATGTAAAGGGTATTATTGTAGTAGGTTAATGATGTAAAGGGTATTATTGTAGTAGTTAATGATGTAAAGGGTATTATTGTAGTAGTTAATGATGTAAAGGGTATTATTGTAGTAGTTAATGATGTAAAGGGTATTATTGTAGTAGTTAATGATGTAAAGGGTATTATTGTAGTAGTTAATGATGTAAAGGGTATTATTGTAGTAGGTTAATGATGTAAAGGGTATTATTGTAGTAGTTAATGATGTAAAGGGTATTATTGTAGTAGTTAATGATGTAAAGGGTATTATTGTAGTAGTTAATGATGTAAAGGGTATTATTGTAGTAGTTAATGATGTAAAGGGTATTATTGTAGTAGGTTAATGATGTAAAGGGTATTATTGTAGTAGTTAATGATGTAAAGGGTATTATTGTAGTAGGTTAATGATGTAAAGGGTATTATTGTAGTAGTTAATGATGTAAAGGGTATTATTGTAGTAGTTAATGATGTAAAGGGTATTATTGTAGTAGTTAATGATGTAAAGGGTATTATTGTAGTAGGTTAATGATGTAAAGGGTATTATTGTAGTAGTTAATGATGTAAAGGGTATTATTGTAGTAGTTAATGAGTTGTAGTGTATTATTGTAGTAGGTTAATGATGTAAAGGGTATTATTGTAGTAGTTAATGATGTAAAGGGTATTATTGTAGTAGGTTAATGATGTAAAGGGTATTATTGTAGTAGTTAAATGATGTAAAGGGTATTATTGTAGTAGTTAATGATGTAAAGGGTATTATTGTAGTAGTTAATGATGTAAAGGGTATTATTGTAGTAGTTAATGATGTAAAGGGTATTATTGTAGTAGGTTAATGATGTAAAGGGTATTATTGTAGTAGGTTAATGATGTAAAGGGTATTATTGTAGTAGTTAATGATGTAAAGGGTATTATTGTAGTAGTTAATGATGTAAAGGGTATTATTGTAGTAGTTAATGATGTAAAGGGTATTATTGTAGTAGTTAATGATGTAAAGGGTATTATTGTAGTAGTTAATGATGTAAAGGGTATTATTGTAGTAGTTAATGATGTAAAGGGTATTATTGTAGTAGTTAATGATGTAAAGGGTATTATTGTAGTAGTTAATGATGTAAAGGGTATTATTGTAGTAGGTTAATGATGTAAAGGGTAGTATTGTAGTAGTTAATGTATTATTCCTACCGGAGTCCCGTCCATGAAGACCTCCACTCCAGTGTTCTCGTACACAGTTGGTTTGTAGCACTCAGGGAAGGTTTCTGAGGTGAAGCGAACCAGGAGGGCCGTCTTCCCGACAGCACTGTCCCCCACCAGCACACACTTCACCTGGGTCTCCTCGCTCATGGCTGCTCCGCTCGGAACCCTGGGGGTTGTAGTTCTTTAGGGAGACGTTGTAGTCCTGAAGTGGAGGAGGGTTGAGATCAGGGGGTTGTGACGCCCATAGTGATGGTGGTCACCTCTGTGATACTCTCTGTGGGGTTGTAGTTCTTTAGGGAGACGTTGTAGTCCTGTGGAGCTCAGGGGTTGTAGTTCTTTAGGAGATGTTGTAGTCCTGAAGCAGAGGAGGGTTAGGATCAGGGGGTTGTGGTCACTTTCTCTGTCATACTCTCTGTGGGGGTTGTAGTTCTTTAGGGAGATGTTAAGTTGTAGTCCTGTGGAGCTCAGGGGGTTGTAGTTCTTTAGGGAGACGTTGTAGTCCTGAAGTAGAGGAGGGTTAGGATCAGGGGGTTGTGGTCACCTTCTCTGTGATACTCTCTGTGGGGATTGTAGTTCTTTAGGGAGATGTTGTAGTCCTGAAGCAGAGGAGCATTAGGATCAGGGGGTTGTGGTCACCTTCTCTGTGATACTATCTGTGGGGGTTGTAAGTTCTTTAGGGAGATGTTGTAGTCCTGAAGTAGAGGAGGGTTAGGATCAGGGGGTTGTGGTCACCTTCTCTGTGATACTCTCTGTGGGGATTGTAGTTCTTTAGGGAAATGTTGTAGTCCTGAAGCAGAGGAGGGTTAGGATCAGGGGGTTGTGGTCACCTTCTCTGTGATACTCTCTGTGGGGGTTGTAAGTTCTTTAGGGAGATGTTGTAGTCCTGAAGTAGAGGAGGGTTAGGATCAGGGGGTTGTGGTCACCTTCTCTGTGATACTCTCTGTGGGGATTGTAGTTCTTTAGGGAGATGTTGTAGTCCTGAAGTAGAGGAGGGTCAGGATCAGGGGGTTGTGGTCACCTGGTGTGTGGAGTCATGTTGTTAACTGCATGTGTCTCTCTCTCACCACAGAGTTTACTGGCTCTACTGCTGCAGTAGAGAAGCTGAACACACCTCTCTCTACACACACACCTCTCTCTCTCTACACACACACACACTCTCTCTACACACACACACTCTCTCTCTACACACACACAGTCTCTCTACACACACACCTCTCTCTCTCTACACACACACCTCTCTCTCTCTACACACACACACACTCTCTCTACACACACACACACTCTCTCTACACACATACACTCTCTCTCTACACACACACAGTCTCTCTACACACATACACTCTCTCTACACACACACACACACACTCTCTCTACACACATACACTCTCTCTCTACACACACATACACTCTCTCTCTACACACACACACAGTCTCTCTACACACATACACTCTCTCTACACACACACACACACACACACTCTCTCTACACACATACACTCTCTCTACACACACACACACACTCTCTCTACACACATACACTCTCTCTCTACACACACACCTCTCTCTCTCTACACACACCTCTCTCTCTCTACACACACACACTCTCTCTCTACACACATACACTCTCTCTCTCTGTCTAAACACAGCCCCCCGTCTATCTCAGTTCCTCTTCACTTACCTCTCTGTGTACTCCACGGAGTTGACACTAGGCTCCGCCTCCTGCGATCAATCGAGGTCACCTGACGTCATAGGTGGTTATTCCATCCAATCAGGGCCCGGCGTACGATAGAGAGCTGTGAGAACATTATCTGATGAGGACATTGTTGACTCCGTGAGAGGGGGGTTGCTCTAATAAAGTAGAGCTACTAATTGTGCAGGTTTTCGTTCCAGCCCAGCACTAAAACATATCAGATTCAGCTTCTTTTTTTTAGGCTGCACATATGTAATACACTGTGACAAACTGCTGATGTAAAAGAAGGGCTATTTAAAATAAAATAAGTGATTGATTGACATTTAAATTTACAGAGAAAAACTGGCCCGAAATCTGAGCATGTACCTTCTCCTCTCCGTAGTGACCCAGTCATGTATGAGGGAGGGAGGACAGAGCCGACCCATAGATTTGGTTATTAACTACACTCCTACAGTGATAACGCCAGAGAAGAGGGAGGGAGGACAGCACCGACCCATAGATTTGGTTATTAACTCCTACAGTGACCCAGTCATGTGTGAGGGAGGGAGGACAGCACCGACCCATAGATTTGGTTATTAACTCCTACAGTGATAACGCCAGAGAAGAGGGAGGGAGGACAGAGCCGACCCATAGATTTGGTTATTAACTACACTCCTACAGTGATAACGCCAGAGAAGAGGGAGGGAGGACAGAGCCGACCCATAGATTTGGTTATTAACTCCTACAGTGATAACGCCAGAGAAGAGGGAGGGAGGACAGAGCCGACCCATAGATTTGGTTATTAACTCCTACAGTGATAACGCCAGAGAAGAGGGAGGGAGGACAGAGCCGACCCATAGATTTGGTTATTAACTCCTACAGTGATAACGCCAGAGAAGAGGGAGGGAGGACAGAGCCGACCCATAGATTTGGTTATTAACTCCTACAGTGATAACGTCAAAGAAGAGTGAGTGAGGACAGAGCCGACCCATAGATTTGGTTATTAACTCCTACAGTGATAACGCCAGAGAAGAGGGAGGGAGGACAGAGCCGACCCATAGATTTGGTTATTAACTCCTACAGTGATAACGCCAGAGTAGAAGGAGTGAGGACAGCACAGTAGAAAATGGTTTACGTGAAAACATCCGTAACAATGAGCTAACGAGGCCCCGGTTTCACCTGGCGTAGAAAATGAGCCTGCTCGTCAGGACACGGTCGTTCAGAGGAGCTACAGTAGCCAACATCACATCGAACACAATCACTTCGTTTTAACCTGTCTTCTATTGATAGTTCTGTGTATATATCCATTTTTAAAAAATGATGCTGATTCATGATTGGCTGTGAAACGCTGCCCGCCCATCTCCTCCCGACTCGTTCATTACTATTGGACAGCTGGAGAGGGAATTTGAATATTGAAACAAGGTTACAAATGTCGGAGACAAAAACACCAACGTGATTGGCTGTGAAACGCTGCCCGCCCATCTCCTCCCGACTCGTTCATTACTATTGGACAGCTGGAGAGGGAATTTGAATATTGAAACAAGGTTACAAATGTCGGAGACAAAAACACCAAGGTTTATACAAATCACAGCTGTTCAAAACTAAACGTTAGACTAAAAGAAATGTCATATAATGTCTAGATGCTTTTTATAAATTGCCTGGCTGGGCTGATGAGACAGTGGATTGCGCAGTCAGATGGAACGGTGTAAATAGACATTTTGACTTCTTAGATTTAGCCGGTGGTACTTTGTGGAATAGACAACGGCTGGAATGCGGGTTTAACCAATCAGCATCTAGGATTAGACCCACCCGTTGTATAATGACTAACTAGACTACTAACTAGACTACTGACTACGAACTAGACTAGACTACTGACTACGAACTAGACTAGACTACTGACTACTAACTAGACTAGACTACAAACTAGACTAGACTACTGACTACAAACTAGACTAGACTACTGACTAGATTATTGACTAGACTATTGACTACTAACTAGACTACTGACTAGATTACTGACTACTAACTAGACTACTGACTAGATCATTGACTAGACTACTGACTAGATCATTGACTACTAACCAGACTACTGATTAGATTATTGACTACTAACTAGACTACTGACTAGATTACTTACTACTAACTAGACTACTGACTAGATCATTGACTAGATTACTGAATACTAACTAGACTACCAACTAGATCATTGACTAGACTACTGACTACTAACCAGACTACTGACTACTAACTAGACCTACTGACTAACTAGACTACTGACTGACTAGGCTACTGACTGACTAGACTACTGACTAGATCATTGACTAGATTACTGAATACTAACTAGACTACTAACTGGATCATTGACTAGACTACTGACTACTAACCAGACTACTGACTACTAACTAGACCTACTGACTACTAACCAGACTACTGACTACTAACTAGACCTACTGACTACTAACTTGACCTACTGACTACTAACTAGACCTACTGATTAACTAGACTACTGACTGACTAGACTCCTAACTAGGCTACTGACTACTAACTAGACCTACTGATTAACTAGACTACTGACTGACTAGACTCCTAACTAGGCTACTGACTCCTAACTAGACCTACAGACTCCTGACTCCTAACTAGACTCCTGACTACTCCCCCTACACAGCAATGGCAGCCCCCAGGAGCCAAATGCAGACCACAACAGACTGAAGGTCTACTAACTCCTAACTAGACTACAGACTACTAACTAGACTACTGACTACTAACTAGACTACAGACTACTAACTACTAACTAGACTCCAGACTCCTAACTAGACTCCTGACTCCTAACTAGACGCCTGACTCCTAACTAGACGCCTGACTACTCCCCCTACACAGCAATGGCAGCCCCCCAGGAGCCAAATGCAGACCACAACAGACTGAAGGTCTACTAACTCCTAACTAGACTACAGACTACTAACTAGACTACAGACTACTAACTCCTAACTAGACTCCTGACTACTCCCCCTACACAGCAATGGCAGCCCCCCAGGAGCCAAATGCAGACCACAACAGACTGACGGTGTGTTTTGTCTTGAACCCAACTGATCCTCTATTAGGGCGTGTAAAGGATATACCGGTATTGTTACTGACACTGAGAAATGGCCGTGTTTTGTTTAAAAGATGGACACCATTCACCATGACTTTATAAAGACACTAGATTAGAGAGTTAAGGGTCATTCAAACATCATCTACCCCCAGGAAGAGGTGAAAAGCTCTGTTCCTTCATCATCTACCCCCAGGAAGAGTTGAAAAGCTCTGTTCCTTCATCATCTACCCCCAGGAAGAGGTGAAAAGCTCTGTTCCTTCATCATCTACACCCAGGAAGAGTTGAAAAGCTCTGTTCCTTCATCATCTACCCCCAGGAAGAGGTGAAAAGCTCTGTTCCTTCATCATCTACCCCCAGGAAGAGGTGAAAAGCTCTGTTCCTTCATCATCTACCCCCAGGAAGAGGTGAAAAGCTCTGCTCCTTCATCATCTACCCCCAGGAAGAGATGAAAAGCTCTGTTCCTTCACCATCTACCCCCAGGAAGAGGTGACAAGCTCTGTTCCTTCATCATCTACCCCCAGGAAGAGTTGAAAAGCTCTGTTCCTTCATCATCTACCCCCAGGAAGAGGTGAAAAGCTCTGTTCCTTCATCATCTACCCCCAGGAAGAGATGAAAAGCTCTGTTCCTTCATCATCTACCCCCAGGAAGAGATGAAAAGCTCTGTTCCTTCATCATCTACCACCAGGAAGAGATGAAAAGCTCTGTTCCTTCACCATCTACCCCTAGGAAGAGGTGAAAAGCTCTGTTCCTTCATCATCTACCCCCAGGAAGAGTTTAAAAGCTCTGTTCCTTCACCATCTACCCCCAGGAAGAGTTGAAAAGCTCTGCTCTTCACCCTGCCATGATAACTGACATTTTGTTTTCACCTACTTTCACCCCCCACATCACCACGGTCTAGAAGCACAGGGCAGAGGCCTTATTAAACTCAACTTTAGCCATTCAAATAGAGCCTATTTATGTGAAACCAAATGTAAGGGATGAATGTGTGTGTCGTTTTATCCTTTTATTGAGATACAAATAGTTCAAATTGGATGATAACATTTTTTTTGTGTAGGACTATTGGTTTAAACAATGAATATGAAATAACAAATTATTCTGTGACTCTCTCCAATACATTCATGTATTTAGTCGGCTCATATTAAAATGAGACATTCTGGCTGGATTAAAACAAAAGACATGGAACAAAAACAACCTTTGTTACTTGTCATTAGACAGAAGAATAGAACAAAAGATAACTCACCGTGTTGTCAGACGTCGACCCCGCAGCCTGTCTTCATGATGGCAACGGGCGGATGTTGCGCTTCAGCTCAAAGCATATTTTTTTTTTGGACTCGGAGACGGTTTGGTTCCTCGGTAAAAAAGAAGTAACTTTTTTTTATTTTTTACGGTATATACATTAGGCTACTTTATAAATCCTGCTTAAAAGCGAAAGTAAATAGACTAATTATTACTATATGCACAGAACTACTTATACACGTTTACATGCGTCACTTACACAGCTTACTACTATCGGTACAAAAAAGGGAGAGGGAAATGAGATGCGCGCGCTCTCTCTCTCTCTCATCTATGAGATGCGCGCGCTCTCTCAATTCAATTCAATTCAATTCAAGGGCTTTATTGTCATGGGAAACATGTGTTAACATTGCCAAAGCAAGTGAGGTAGACAACATACAAAGTGAATATATAAGGTGAAAAACAACAAAAATTAACAGTAAACATTACACATACAGAAGTTTCAAAACAGTAAAGACATTACAAATGTCATATTATATATATATACAATGTACAAATAGTTAAAGGACACAAGATAAAATAAATAAGCATAAATATGGGTTGTATTTACAATGGTGTTTGTTCTTCACTGGTTGCCCTTTTCTCGTGGCAACAGGTCACACATCTTGCTGCTGTGATGTCACACTGTGGTATTTCACCCAGTAGATATGGGAGTTTTTCAAAATTGGATTTGTTTTCGAATTCGTTGTGGGTCTGTGTAATCTGAGGGAAATATGTCTCTCTAATATGGTCATACATTGGGCAGGAGGTTAGGAAGTGCAGCTCAGTTTCCACCTCATTTTGTGGGCAGTGAGCACATAGCCTGTCTTCTCTTGAGAGCCATGTCTGCCTACGGCGGCCTTTCTCAATAGCAAGGCTATGCTCACTGAGTCTGTACATAGTCAAAGCTTTCCTTAAATTTGGGTCAGTCACAGTGGTCAGGTATTCTGCCGCTGTGTACTCTCTGTGTAGGGCCAAATAGCATTCTAGTTTGCTCTGTTTTTTTGTTAATTCTTTCCAATGTGTCAAGTAATTATCTTTTTGTTTTCTCATGATTTGGTTGGGTCTAATTGTGCTGCTGTCCTGGGGCTCTGTAGGGTGTGTTTGTGTTTGTGAACAGAGCCCCAGGACCAGCTTGCTTAGGGGACTCTTCTCCAGGTTCATCTCTCTGTAGGTGATGGCTTTGTTATGGAAGGTTTGGGAATCGCTTCCTTTTAGGTGGTTGTAGAATTGAATGGCTCTTTTCTGGATTTTGATAAATAGCGGGTATCGGCCTAATTCTGCTCTGCATGCATTATTTGGTGTTTTACGTTGTACATGGAGGATATTTTTGCAGAATTCTGCGTGCAGAGTCTCAATTTGGTGTTTGTCCCATTTTGTGAAGTCTTGGTTGGTGAGCGGACCCCAGACCTCACAACCATAAAGGGCAATGGGCTCTATGACTGATTCAAGTATTTTTAGCCAAATCCTAATTGGTATGTTGAAATTTATGTTTCTTTTGATGGCATAGACTGCCCTTCTTGCCTTGTCTCTCATCTATGAGATGCGCGCGCTCTCTCTCTCATCTCACTAGCAGCATCCGTTTGTTGAGTGTGGAGGAGGTGTGTTGATGCCGTTTCGTTTCTGTTCTTAGTATTTCAGCGTCTCTATAACTCACGAAGCAGCTGTTGTTTTTGATCGCTTAGATCGACAACTTTACGCAGTAGCTTGGGGTTAATGTGTTTATATATGTTTATATATGAAACGTTCATGTGTTTATATATGCGTGGCGTGGCCTCATAACGACACTTTACGCAGGGGTTCATGTGTTTATATATGAAACGTGGCGTGAGACACTTTACGCAGTAACTGTGTTCATGTGTTTATATATGAAACGTGGCGTGTGGCCTCATAATGACACTTTACGCAGTAACTTGGGGTTCATGTGTTTATATATGAAACGTGGCGTGTGGCCTCATAACGACACTTTACGCAGTAGCTGTGAGTTAATGTGTTTATATATGAAACGTGGCGTGTGGCCTCATAACGACACTTTACGCAGTAGCTGTGAGTTAATGTGTTTATATATGAAACGTGGCGTGTGGCCTCATAACGACACTTTACGCAGTAGCTGTGAGTTAATGTGTTTATATATTAAACGTGGCGTGTGGCCTCATAATGACACTTTACGCAGTAGCTGTGAGTTAATGTGTTTATATATTAAACGTGGCGTGTGGCCTCATAACGACACTTTACGCAGTAGCTTGGGGTTCATGTGTTTATATATGAAACGTGGCGTGTGGCCTCATAACGACAGACTTTACGCAGTAGCAGTTAATTTGTTAAATATAAAACGTGTCGTGTAGCCTCATAACGACAAGACAGGCGTTTGGAGGACAAGTGAAATAAAACCTCGAAAGTTAATCAATACCAAGATATTTTCCAATGCATCCTCTCTGGTTAGGATGTTATTTGACAAAAGGACCCTATATCATTATCTGTAGACGTATAACGGGCATAGTAACTATTTTGTTGAAATGTTCTCCGTCATGACTATGAGTCGACTTGTTATGGAACGAATAATTGTGGGTCATGTTTACCGAAAGGAAAGTAGTGAGAAATTACCGACACCGTAGGGTGCCGTTCAGTTCTCTTGAACGTTTGCTACGTTCAAGAGAACAATGTGTACTGTAGGACACGTTTGCTCACCGTTCGGTGGGTGTGGCTTCAAGCAACGAGTGACGTGTTTCAACGGCAGTGGCCATGCTGACCGCGTTCCCTCCCAAAACCACAACATCACCGTTTTTCCAACTGGTCGTTCAGTACAGCACCGTTTCCGTTGAAGTACACGTTCCAGAACGTAACAGTGTACTGAACGCAGCCCGTGAGTCAGATGAACCGTTCCTTCCCACGCGGGTATGGGGGATACACCACGAGACGAGAGCGTTAAAGGGGGATGGGGGACGGAGCAGATGAACGGATGCTGCCACACTAGCACCTGCTTTTATTCATTAACTTAATTTCACCTTTATTTAACTAGGAAAGTCAGTTATGAATAAATTATTATTTACAATGACGGCCTACCAAAAGACAAAACGGCCTCCTGCGGGACGGGAGCCTGAGATTAAAAATATAAATACAATATAAATATAGGGAAAAAAACTCTCATCACAACAAGGAGAGACGACACGACATAAAGACTGGTTGCCAAGCAACTAAAACACTGTGACTTGAACAGACCCCTACCAGGTCATTAGTACTAACTAACTCTCTGTGTTCCCCAGATGTATAACATTACAATGTTCTTTATTGAAATATAATTTGTAAAAAAAATAATAATACACAAGAAAATGATCAACAATTATGAAAATAAAAATATACCCTTTCTTTTGGTAGCCTACAATTCCCTTTAGGAGTCAGCCTACAATTCCCTTTAGGAGTCAGCCTACAATTCCCTTTAGGAGTCAGTCCCTAAACCCTAACCCTTTAGGATTCCCTCTATAGAGAATAGAGGGCCATTTGGATTCCCTCTATAGAGAATAGAGGGCCATTTGGATTCCCTCTATAGAGAATAGAGGGCCATTTGGATTCCCTCTATAGAGAATAGAGGGCCATTTGGATTCCCTCTATAGAGAATAGAGGGCCATTTGGATTCCCTATATAGAGAATAGAGGGCCATTTGGGACAGCCATAAAGTAGAACAAAACCAAACACTGTTTCTGTCAACACTGTCAATACTCTTCGATCTAATGTATAAACGGGCCCAGATATCACTTCTGATCAAATGTATAAACGGGCCAGATATCACTTCTGATCTAATGTATAAATTTGATATCACTTCTGATCTAATGTATAAACGGGCCAGATATCACTTCTGATCAAATGTATAAACGGGCCAGATATCACTTCTGATCTAATGTATAAACGGGCCAGATATCACTTCTGATCTAATGTATAAACGGGCCAGATATCACTTCTGATCTAATGTATAAACGGGCCAGATATCTTCTCTTAAAATGATATAAATGATATAACCATTCTTAAAATGTAAATAACCCCCAGATTGACCCTGATCAAACATCATGTTAAGATAAATGATATACACTTAGATTGACATGGTTTTATAAAATCTAAAAATCTACATTTATATAATGTAAAATGAACTCTGTCATTGTTTGTAAATCCTGATAAAGTATAAAAAAAAACACAAACATGGCAACAGTCTGATCAAATGATTAAGACAATTTCAGCTATTAAAATAATTGTTAGAGACAGGGAGAGACACTTCTGATCAAATGTATAAACGGGGAGATATCACTTCTGAGAGAGATATCACTTCTGATCTAATGATAAAGGGGAGACAGATATCACTTCTGATCTAATGTATAAGACAGAGCAGACAGATATCACTTCTGATCAAATGTATAAACAGAGGGAGAGAGATATCACTTCTGATCAAATGTATAAACGGACCAGATATCACTTCAGATCAAATGTATAAACGAGAGACAGAGGGAGACAGAGACAGACAGAAGAGGTAGAGAGAGACAAATGAGGGAGATAGACAGATCTAATGTATAAGACGGGACCAGATATCACTTCTGATCTAATGTATAAACGGGCCCAGATATCAGAGAGAATGTATAAGAGACAGAGGGAGACAGATATCAGACTTAAAATGATATAAAATGATATAACAGAGGGAAATGACAGAAGAACCCAGAGATTGACAGAGGGAGAGACAAAGGAGAGACAGTTAAGAGAAATGATATACAGAGAGAGACAGAGGGAGAGACAGAAATCTAGAAGAGATAGACATGATATAAAGGAATATGAACTCTGTCAGAGACAGAGAAAGACAGAGATAAAGAGGTAGAGACAAAGAGAGAGACAGAGATAGACAGAGGTAGAGACAAAGGGAGAGACAAAGGGAGACAGAGAGACAGAGGGAGAGACAGAGAGAGAGACAGAGATAGACAGAGGTAGAGACAAAGAGAGAGACAGAGATAGACAGAGGTAGAGACAAAGGGAGAGACAAAGGGAGACAGAGAGACAGAGGGAGAGAGACAGAGAGAGACACAGAGAGAGAGACAGAGGGAGAGACAAAGGGAGAGACAAAGGGAGACAGAGAGACAGAGATAGACAGAGGTAGAGACAAAGAGAGAGACAGAGGTAGAGACAAAGAGAGAGACAGAGATAGACAGAGGGAGAGACAGAGATAGACAGAGGTAGAGACAAAGAGAGAGACAGAGAGAGACAGAGAGAGAGAGAGAGACAGAGATAGACAGAGAGAGACAAAGAGAGAGACAGAGGTAGAGACAAAGAGAGAGGTAGAGATAGACAGAGGGAGAGACAGAGAGACAGAGGTAGAGACAAAGAGAGAGACAGAGATAGACAGAGGTAGAGACAAAGAGAGAGACAGAGAGAGACAGAGGTAGAGACAGAGAGAGACAGAGATAGACAGAGGTAGAGACAAAGAGAGAGACAGAGATAGACAAAGAGAGAGACAGAGATAGACAGAGGTAGAGACAAAGAGAGAGACAGAGATAGACAGAGGGAGAGACAGAGATAGACAGAGGTAGAGACAAAGAGAGAGACAGAGAGAGACAGAGGTAGAGACAGAGAGAGACAGAGATAGACAGAGGTAGAGACAAAGAGAGAGACAGAGGTAGAGACAAAGAGAGAGACAGAGATAGACAAAGAGAGAGACAGAGATAGACAGAGGTAGAGACAAAGAGAGAGACAGAGGGAGACAGAGAGAGAGACAGAGAGAGAGACAGAGAGAGAGACAGAGATAGACAGAGATAGAGACAAAGAGAGAGAGACAGAGGTAGAGACAAAGAGAGACAGAGGTAGAGACAGAGAGAGAGACAGAGAGAGAGAGAGAGAGAGAGAGAGAGGTAGAGACAGAGAGAGACAGAGAGAGAGACAGAGATAGACAGAGGTAGAGACAAAGAGAGACAGAGGGAGAGACAGAGAGAGACAAAGAGAGACAGAGGGAGAGACAGAGAGAGACAGAGATAGACAGAGATAGAGACAGAGAGAGACAGAGATAGACAGAGACAGAGATAGACAGAGGTAGAGACAAAGAGAGACAGAGAGAGAGACAGAGAGAGACAAAGAGAGAGACAGAGATAGACAGAGGTAGAGACAAAGAGAGAGACAGAGAGAGACAGAGGTAGAGACAGAGAGAGACAGAGATAGACAGAGGTAGAGACAAAGAGAGAGACAGAGGTAGAGACAAAGAGAGAGACAGAGATAGACAGAGGGAGAGACAGAGATAGACAGAGGTAGAGACAAAGAGAGAGACAGAGATAGACAGAGGTAGAGACAAAGAGAGAGACAGAGAGAGACAGAGGTAGAGACAGAGAGAGACAGAGATAGACAGAGGTAGAGACAAAGAGAGAGACAGAGGTAGAGACAAAGAGAGAGACAGAGATAGACAAAGAGAGAGACAGAGATAGACAGAGGTAGAGACAAAGAGAGAGACAGAGATAGACAGAGGTAGAGACAAAGAGAGAGACAGAGGTAGAGACAAAGAGAGAGACAGAGATAGACAAAGAGAGAGACAGAGATTGAGGTAGAGACAAAGAGAGAGACAGAGGAGACAGAGAGAGACAGAGAGAGAGACAGAGAGAGAGACAGAGAGTGACAGAGAGAGACAAAGAGAGAGAGACAGAGGTAGAGACAGAGAGACAGAGGTAGAGACAGAGAGAGACAGAGAGAGAGAGAGACAGAGAGAGAGAGAGACAGAGAGAGACAGAGAGAGAGACAGAGATAGACAGAGGTAGAGACAAAGAGAGACAGAGGTAGAGACAGAGAGAGACAAAGAGAGAGGAGGGTGTGTTTTTTGTGTCTGTGAGAGAGGAAGTGGTAGAGGTAGATTCCAGGGGGGAGGGGGAGGAGACAGTAGTGTCTTGATAAGGACAGTCAGTCACATGACAGCTTCATCTCAGTTCAGACACACCAACAACAGACCTGGCTTAGGCTCAGTAAACCTGGGGAGAGAGGCAGAGAGAGGGGGGAGAGAGGGGGGAGAGAGAGGGTGAGTGTGTCGCGTTACCTAGTATTGACATAATGATTGTGTGTGTACCTGTAGCCCAGTGTGTTGAGGTACCTGTAGCCCAGTGTGTGTGTGTGTACCTGTAGCCCTGTGTGTGTGTGTGTGTACCTGTAGCCCTGTGTGTGTGTGTGTACCTGTAGCCCAGTGTGTTGAGGTACCTGTAGCCCAGTGTGTTGAGGTACCTGTAGCCCTGTGTGTTGAGGTACCTGTAGCCCTGTGTGTTGAGGTACCTGTAGCCCAGTGTGTTGAGGTACCTGTAGCCCAGTGTGTGTACCTGTAGCCCCGTGTGTTGAGGTACCTGTAGCCCTGTGTGTTGAGGTACCTGTAGCCCAGTGTGTGTGTGTGTACCTGTAGCCCTGTGTGTTGAGGTACCTGTAGCCTAGTGTGTGTGTGTACCTGTAGCCCAGTGTGTGTACCTGTAGCCCAGTGTGTGTACCTGTAGCCCTGTGTGTGTACCTGTAGCCCAGTGTGTGTACCTGTAGCCCTGTGTGTTGAGGTACCTGTAGCCTAGTGTGTGTGTGTACCTGTAGCCCAGTGTGTGTACCTGTAGCCCCGTGTGTTGAGGTACCTGTAGCCTAGTGTGTGTGTGTACCTGTAGCCCAGTGTGTGTACCTGTAGCCCAGTGTGTGTACCTGTAGCCCTGTGTGTTGAGGTAGTCTATGACAGCAGGACGGATACGAGCCACTCCTCCCTGGCTGTGGTTCCCTCTTCCTGTTATAACTGACAGCTGAGACCTACACACACCCTGCTGACACTCTATACACACACACACACACACACACACACACACACACACAGAGGGGAAAGGAGGAGAACATGTGGTCACGTTTAGGAAACAAAACTCTCTGTGGTCTTCCTCTCTAACTCCTCTTCATCACGCAGCCTGGAGGTCTAGCTAGGTGTACCTGTGGTCTTCCTCTCTAACTCCTCTTCATCACGCAGCCTGGAGGTCTAGCTAGGTGTACCTGTGGTCTTCCTCTCTAACACCTCTTCATCACACAGCCTGGGGTCTAGCTAGGTGTACCTGTGGTCTTCCTCTCTAACACCTCTTCATCACACAGCCTGGAGGTCTAGCTAGGTGTACCTGTGGTCTTCCTCTCTAACACCTCTTCATCACGCAGCCTGGAGGTCTAGCTAGGTGGACCTGTGGTCTTCCTCTCTAACACCTCTTCATCACGCAGCCTGGAGGTCTAGCTAGATGTACCTGTGGTTTTCCTCTCTAACTCCTCTTCATCACACAGCCTGGAGGTCTAGCTAGATGTACCTGTGGTCTTCCTCTCTAACACCTCTTCATCACGCAGCCTGGAGGTCTAGCTAGGTGTACCTGTGGTCTTCCTCTCTAACACCTCTTCATCACACAGCCTGGAGGTCTAGCTAGGTGTACCTGTGGTCTTCCTCTCTAACACCTCTTCATCACGCAGCCTGGAGGTCTAGCTAGATGTACCTGTGGTCTTCCTCTCTAACACCTCTTCATCACACAGCCTGGAGGTCTAGCTAGGTGTACCTGTGGTCTTCCTCTCTAACACCTCTTCATCACACAGCCTGGAGGTCTAGCTAGGTGTACCTGTGGTCTTCCTCTCTAACACCTCTTCATCACACAGCCTGGAGGTCTAGCTAGGTGTACCTGTGGTCTTCCTCTCTAACACCTCTTCATCACGCAGCCTGGAGGTCTAGCTAGGTGTACCTGTGGTCTTCCTCTCTAACACCTGTGACAGGTGCAGTAAGGCCTCGTCGACATGCAGACCGTGGAGGTCTAGAACGTTCTGAGGCAGCAGGGAGGAGTTGACCCGCTCAAAGATCTGGGCCGCCGCTCGGTGATTGGCTTCATGCATCTTCTGACCATGGAGATGACCTGACACACACACACACAGCCTGCTTTTAGACAAGTGTTGTCACGATACCATGGGGGGACTGTACCAAAACGATACCTGGAGGTCTAGCTTCATGGGGGGACTGTACCAAAACGATACCATGGGGGAGACTGTACCAAAACGATACCATGGGGGGAGACTGTCAAAACGATACCATGGGGGGACTGTACAAAACGATACCATGGGGGAGACTGTACCAAAACGATACCATGGGGGAGACTGTGATACCATGGGGGAGACTGTACCAAAACGATACCATGGGGGAGACTGTACCAAAATGATACCATGGGGGAGACTGTACCAAAACGATACCATGGGGGGACTGTACCAAAACGATACCATGGGGGGACTGTACAAAACGATACCATGGGGGGACTGTACCAAAACGATACCATGGGGGAGACTGTACCAAAACGATACCATGGGGGTCAGTAGATAAAGGAGACCATCTGACTCTGGGTCAGTAGATAAAGGGTCCCCATCTGACTCTGGGTCAGTAGATAAAGGAGACCATCTGACTCTGGGTCAGTAGATAAAGGAGACCATCTGACTCTGGGTCAGTAGATAAAGGAGGCCGTCTGACTCTGGGTCAGTAGATAAAGAGCCTCATCTGACTCTGGGTCAGTAGATAAAGGAGCCCATCTGACTCTGGGTCAGTAGATAAAGGACCCCATCTGACTCTGGGTCAGTAGATAAAGGAGACCATCTGACTCTGGGTCAGTAGATAAAGGAGACCGTCTGACTCTGGGTCAGTAGATAAAGGAGCCCATCTGACTCTGGGTCAGTAGATAAAGGACCCCATCTGACTCTGGGTCAGTAGATAAAGGAGACCGTCTGACTCTGGGTCAGTAGATAAAGGAGACCGTCTGACTCTGGGTCAGTAGATAAAGGAGCCCATCTGACTCTGGGTCAGTAGATAAAGGAGACCATCTGACTCTGGGTCAGTAGATAAGGGGCTTCATCTGACTCTGGGTCAGTAGATAAAGGACCTCATCTGACTCTGGGTCAGTAGATAAAGGGCCTCATCTGACTCTGGGTCAGTAGATAAAGGGCCTCATCTGACTCTGGGTCAGTAGATAAAGGACCTCATCTGACTCTGGGTCAGTAGATAAAGGAGACCATCTGACTCTGGGTCAGTAGATAAAGGAGACCATCTGACTCTGGGTCAGTAGATAAAGGGCCTCATCTGACTCTGGGTCAGTAGATAAAGGAGCCCCATCTGACTCTGGGTCAGTAGATAAAGGAGACCATCTGACTCTGGGTCAGTAGATAAAGGGCCTCATCTGACTCTGGGTCAGTAGATAAAGGGCCTCATCTGACTCTGGGTCAGTAGATAAAGGAGACCATCTGACTCTGGGTCAGTAGATAAAGGAGACCATCTGACTCTGGGTCAGTAGATAAAGGAGACCATCTGACTCTGGGTCAGTAGATAAAGGAGACCATCTGACTCTGGGTCAGTAGATAAAGGAGACCATCTGACTCTGGGTCAGTAGATAAAGGAGACCATCTGACTCTGGGTCAGTAGATAAAGGAGACCATCTGACTCTGGGTCAGTAGATAAAGGAGACCATCTGACTCTGGGTCAGTAGATAAAGGAGACCATCTGACTCTGGGTCAGTAGATAAAGGAGACCATCTGACTCTGGGTCAGTAGATAAAGGAGCCCATCTGACTCTGGGTCAGTAGATAAAGGAGACCATCTGACTCTGGGTCAGTAGATAAAGGGCCTCATCTGACTCTGGGTCAGTAGATAAAGGACCTCATCTGACTCTGGGTCAGTAGATAAAGGACCTCATCTGACTCTGGGTCAGTAGATAAAGGAGACCATCTGACTCTGGGTCAGTAGATAAAGGAGACCATCTGACTCTGGGTCAGTAGATAAAGGAGCCTCATCTGACTCTGGGTCAGTAGATAAAGGGCCCATCTGACTCTGGGTCAGTAGATAAAGGAGACCATCTGACTCTGGGTCAGTAGATAAAGGAGACCATCTGACTCTGGGTCAGTAGATAAAGGGCCCCCACTTGCCTTTGGGTCAGTAGATAAAGGAGCCCATCTGACTCTGGGTCAGTAGATAAAGGGCCTCATCTGACTCTGGGTCAGTAGATAAAGGACCTCATCTGACTCTGGGTCAGTAGATAAAGGAGACCATCTGACTCTGGGTCAGTAGATAAAGGAGACCATCTGACTCTGGGTCAGTAGATAAAGGAGACCATCTGACTCTGGGTCAGTAGATAAAGGGCCTCATCTGACTCTGGGTCAGTAGATAAAGGACCTCATCTGACTCTGGGTCAGTAGAGAAAGGACCCCATCTGACTCTGGGTCAGTAGATAAAGAGCCTCACCTGACTCTGGGTCAGTAGATAAAGGACCTCATCTGACTCTGGGTCAGTAGATAAAGGAGACCATCTGACTCTGGGTCAGTAGATAAAGGGCCTCATCTGACTCTGGGTCAGTAGATAAAGGGCTTCATCTGACTCTGGGTCAGTAGATAAAGGGCCCCATCTGACTCTGGGTCAGTAGATAAAGGACCCCATCTGACTCTGGGTCAGTAGATAAAGGAGACCATCTGACTCTGGGTCAGTAGATAAAGGGCCTCATATGACTCTGGGTCAGTAGATAAAGGGCCTCATCTGACTATGGGTCAGTAGATAAAGGAGACCATCTGACTCTGGGTCAGTAGATAAAGGGCCTCATCTGACTCTGGGTCAGTAGATAAAGGAGCCCATCTGACTCTGGGTCAGTAGATAAAGGAGCCCCATCTGACTCTGGGTCAGTAGATAAAGGAGACCATCTGACTCTGGGTCAGTAGATAAAGGAGACCATCTGACTCTGGGTCAGTAGATAAAGGAGACCATCTGACTCTGGGTCAGTAGATAAAGGACCTCATCTGACTCTGGGTCAGTAGATAAAGGAGACCATCTGACTCTGGGTCAGTAGATAAAGGAGACCATCTGACTCTGGGTCAGTAGATAAAGGGCCTCATCTGACTCTGGGTCAGTAGATAAAGGGCCTCATATGACTCTGGGTCAGTAGATAAAGGGCCTCATCTGACTATGGGTCAGTAGATAAAGGAGACCATCTGACTCTGGGTCAGTAGATAAAGGGCCTCATCTGACTATGGGTCAGTAGATAAAGGAGACCATCTGACTCTGGGTCAGTAGATAAAGGAGCCCATCTGACTCTGGGTCAGTAGATAAAGGAGACCATCTGACTCTGGGTCAGTAGATAAAGGAGACCATCTGACTCTGGGTCAGTAGATAAAGGAGACCATCTGACTCTGGGTCAGTAGATAAAGGAGACCATCTGACTCTGGGTCAGTAGATAAAGGAGCCTCATCTGACTCTGGGTCAGTAGATAAAGGAGCCCATCTGACTCTGGGTCAGTAGATAAAGGAGACCATCTGACTCTGGGTCAGTAGATAAAGGAGACCATCTGACTCTGGGTCAGTAGATAAAGGAGACCATCTGACTCTGGGTCAGTAGATAAAGGAGACCATCTGACTCTGGGTCAGTAGATAAAGGGCCTCATCTGACTCTGGGTCAGTAGATAAAGGAGACCACCTGACTCTGGGTCAGTAGATAAAGGAGACCATCTGACTCTGGGTCAGTAGATAAAGGAGACCATCTGACTCTGGGTCAGTAGATAAAGGAGACCATCTGACTCTGGGTCAGTAGATAAAGGGCCTCATCTGACTCTGGGTCAGTAGATAAAGGGCCTCACCTGACTCTGGGTCAGTAGATAAAGGACCTCATCTGACTCTGGGTCAGTAGATAAAGGAGACCATCTGACTCTGGGTCAGTAGATAAAGGGCCTCATCTGACTCTGGGTCAGTAGATAAAGGGCCTCATCTGACTCTGGGTCAGTAGATAAAGGGCCTCATCTGACTCTGGGTCAGTAGATAAAGGAGACCATCTGATCTGAGATAAAGGAGACCATCTGACTCTGGGACAGTAGATAAAGGAGACCATCTGACTCTGGGTCAGTAGATAAAGGAGACCATCTGACTCTGGGTCAGTAGATAAAGGAGACCATCTGACTCTGGGTCAGTAGATAAAGGAGACCATCTGACTCTGGGTCAGTAGATAAAGGAGACCATCTGACTCTGGGTCAGTAGATAAAGGAGACCATCTGACTCTGGGTCAGTAGATAAAGGGACCTCATCTGACTCTGGGTCAGTAGATAAAGGAGACCATCTGACTCTGGGTCAGTAGATAAAGGGCCTCATCTGACTCTGGGTCAGTAGATAAAGGGCCTCATCTGACTCTGGGTCAGTAGATAAAGGAGCCTCATCTGACTCTGGGTCAGTAGATAAAGGAGACCATCTGACTCTGGGTCAGTAGATAAAGGAGACCATCTGACTCTGGGTCAGTAGATAAAGGGCCTCATCTGACTCTGGGTCAGTAGATAAAGGAGCCCATCTGACTCTGGGTCAGTAGATAAAGGAGACCATCTGACTCTGGGTCAGTAGATAAAGGGCCTCATCTGACTCTGGGTCAGTAGATAAAGGGCCTCATCTGACTCTGGGTCAGTAGATAAAGGGCCCATCTGACTCTGGGTCAGTAGATAAAGGAGACCATCTGACTCTGGGTCAGTAGATAAAGGAGACCATCTGACTCTGGGTCAGTAGATAAAGGAGACCATCTGACTCTGGGTCAGTAGATAAAGGGCCTCATCTGACTCTGGGTCAGTAGATAAAGGACCTCATCTGACTCTGGGTCAGTAGAGAAAGGACCCCATCTGACTCTGGGTCAGTAGATAAAGGAGCCCCATCTGACTCTGGGTCAGTAGATAAAGGAGCCCATCTGACTCTGGGTCAGTAGATAAAGGAGACCATCTGACTCTGGGTCAGTAGATAAAGGACCCCATCTGACTCTGGGTCAGTAGATAAAGGAGACCATCTGACTCTGGGTCAGTAGATAAAGGGCCTCATCTGACTCTGGGTCAGTAGATAAAGGGCCTCATCTGACTATGGGTCAGTAGATAAAGGAGACCATCTGACTCTGGGTCAGTAGATAAAGGGCCTCATCTGACTCTGGGTCAGTAGATAAAGGGCCTCATCTGACTCTGGGTCAGTAGATAAAGGGCCTCATCTGACTATGGGTCAGACTCTGGGTCAGTAGATAAAGGAGACCATCTGACTCTGGGTCAGTAGATAAAGGAGACCATCTGACTCTGGGTCAGTAGATAAAGGAGACCATCTGACTCTGGGTCAGTAGATAAAGGACCTCATCTGACTCTGGGTCAGTAGATAAAGGAGACCATCTGACTCTGGGTCAGTAGATAAAGGAGACCATCTGACTCTGGGTCAGTAGATAAAGGGCCTCATCTGACTCTGGGTCAGTAGATAAAGGAGACCATCTGACTCTGGGTCAGTAGATAAAGGACCCCATCTGACTCTGGGTCAGTAGATAAAGAGCCTCATCTGACTCTGGGTCAGTAGATAAAGGACCCATCTGACTCTGGGTCAGTAGATAAAGGAGACCATCTGACTCTGGGTCAGTAGATAAAGGAGACCACCTGACTCTGGGTCAGTAGATAAAGGGCCTCATCTGACTCTGGGTCAGTAGATAAAGGGCTTCATCTGACTCTGGGTCAGTAGATAAAGGGCCTCATATGACTCTGGGTCAGTAGATAAAGGGCCTCATCTGACTATGGGTCAGTAGATAAAGGAGACCATCTGACTCTGGGTCAGTAGATAAAGGGCCTCATCTGACTGGGTCAGTAGATAAAGGGCCTCATCTGACTCTGGGTCAGTAGATAAAGGGACCTCATCTGACTCTGGGTCAGTAGATAAAGGAGACCATCTGACTCTGGGTCAGTAGATAAAGGAGACCATCTGACTCTGGGTCAGTAGATAAAGGAGACCATCTGACTCTGGGTCAGTAGATAAAGGAGACCATCTGACTCTGGGTCAGTAGATAAAGGGCCTCATCTGACTCTGGGTCAGTAGATAAAGGGCCTCATCTGACTCTGGGTCAGTAGATAAAGGACCTCATCTGACTCTGGGTCAGTAGATAAAGGAGACCATCTGACTCTGGGTCAGTAGATAAAGGGCCTCATCTGACTCTGGGTCAGTAGATAAAGGGCCTCATCTGACTCTGGGTCAGTAGATAAAGGGCCTCATCTGACTCTGGGTCAGTAGATAAAGGAGACCATCTGACTCTGGGTCAGTAGATAAAGGAGACCATCTGACTCTGGGTCAGTAGATAAAGGAGACCATCTGACTCTGGGTCAGTAGATAAAGGAGACCATCTGACTCTGGGTCAGTAGATAAAGGAGACCATCTGACTCTGGGTCAGTAGATAAAGGAGACCATCTGACTCTGGGTCAGTAGATAAAGGAGACCATCTGACTCTGGGTCAGTAGATAAAGGAGACCATCTGACTCTGGGTCAGTAGATAAAGGGCCTCATCTGACTCTGGGTCAGTAGATAAAGGAGACCATCTGACTCTGGGTCAGTAGATAAAGGGCCTCATCTGACTCTGGGTCAGTAGATAAAGGGCCTCATCTGACTCTGGGTCAGTAGATAAAGGACCTCATCTGACTCTGGGTCAGTAGATAAAGGAGACCATCTGACTCTGGGTCAGTAGATAAAGGAGACCATCTGACTCTGGGTCAGTAGATAAAGGGCCTCATCTGACTCTGGGTCAGTAGATAAAGGAGCCCCATCTGACTCTGGGTCAGTAGATAAAGGAGACCATCTGACTCTGGGTCAGTAGATAAAGGGCCTCATCTGACTCTGGGTCAGTAGATAAAGGGCCTCATCTGACTCTGGGTCAGTAGATAAAGGGCCTCATCTGACACTGGGTCAGTAGATAAAGGAGACCATCTGACTCTGGGTCAGTAGATAAAGGAGACCATCTGACTCTGGGTCAGTAGATAAAGGAGACCATCTGACTCTGGGTCAGTAGATAAAGGGCCTCATCTGACTCTGGGTCAGTAGATAAAGGACCTCATCTGACTCTGGGTCAGTAGAGAAAGGACCCCATCTGACTCTGGGTCAGTAGATAAAGAGCCTCACCTGACTCTGGGTCAGTAGATAAAGGACCTCATCTGACTCTGGGTCAGTAGATAAAGGAGACCATCTGACTCTGGGTCAGTAGATAAAGGACCCCATCTGACTCTGGGTCAGTAGATAAAGGAGACCATCTGACTCTGGGTCAGTAGATAAAGGGCCTCATATGACTCTGGGTCAGTAGATAAAGGGCCTCATCTGACTATGGGTCAGTAGATAAAGGAGACCATCTGACTCTGGGTCAGTAGATAAAGGGCCTCATCTGACTATGGGTCAGTAGATAAAGGGCCTCATCTGACTCTGGGTCAGTAGATAAAGGGCCTCATCTGACTATGGGTCAGTAGATAAAGGAGACCATCTGACTCTGGGTCAGTAGATAAAGGAGACCATCTGACTCTGGGTCAGTAGATAAAGGAGACCATCTGACTCTGGGTCAGTAGATAAAGGAGACCATCTGACTCTGGGTCAGTAGATAAAGGACCTCATCTGACTCTGGGTCAGTAGATAAAGGAGACCATCTGACTCTGGGTCAGTAGATAAAGGAGACCATCTGACTCTGGGTCAGTAGATAAAGGGCCTCATCTGACTCTGGGTCAGTAGATAAAGGACCTCATCTGACTCTGGGTCAGTAGAGAAAGGACCCCATCTGACTCTGGGTCAGTAGATAAAGAGCCTCACCTGACTCTGGGTCAGTAGATAAAGGACCTCATCTGACTCTGGGTCAGTAGATAAAGGAGACCATCTGACTCTGGGTCAGTAGATAAAGGAGACCACCTGACTCTGGGTCAGTAGATAAAGGGCCTCATCTGACTCTGGGTCAGTAGATAAAGGGCTTCATCTGACTCTGGGTCAGTAGATAAAGGGCCCCATCTGACTCTGGGTCAGTAGATAAAGGACCCCATCTGACTCTGGGTCAGTAGATAAAGGAGACCATCTGACTCTGGGTCAGTAGATAAAGGGCCTCATATGACTCTGGGTCAGTAGATAAAGGGCCTCATCTGACTATGGGTCAGTAGATAAAGGAGACCATCTGACTCTGGGTCAGTAGATAAAGGGCCTCATCTGACTATGGGTCAGTAGATAAAGGGCCTCATCTGACTCTGGGTCAGTAGATAAAGGGCCTCATCTGACTATGGGTCAGTAGATAAAGGAGACCATCTGACTCTGGGTCAGTAGATAAAGGAGACCATCTGACTCTGGGTCAGTAGATAAAGGAGACCATCTGACTCTGGGTCAGTAGATAAAGGAGACCATCTGACTCTGGGTCAGTAGATAAAGGACCTCATCTGACTCTGGGTCAGTAGATAAAGGAGACCATCTGACTCTGGGTCAGTAGATAAAGGAGACCATCTGACTCTGGGTCAGTAGATAAAGGGCCTCATCTGACTCTGGGTCAGTAGATAAAGGGCCTCATCTGACTCTGGGTCAGTAGATAAAGGGCCTCATCTGACTATGGGTCAGTAGATAAAGGAGACCATCTGACTCTGGGTCAGTAGATAAAGGAGACCATCTGACTCTGGGTCAGTAGATAAAGGAGACCATCTGACTCTGGGTCAGTAGATAAAGGAGACCATCTGACTCTGGGTCAGTAGATAAAGGACCTCATCTGACTCTGGGTCAGTAGATAAAGGAGACCATCTGACTCTGGGTCAGTAGATAAAGGAGACCATCTGACTCTGGGTCAGTAGATAAAGGAGACCATCTGACTCTGGGTCAGTAGATAAAGGACCTCATCTGACTCTGGGTCAGTAGATGTCTGTAACCCCCCCACCTGTTGTCCATAGTAGGAGGCGACACCTCTGCGTCCCTGTCTGTAAGCCTCTGCAGCCTTGCTGAAGCTCTCCAGCTGTCTGCCTCTCTGGAGCCTGGCCTCGGCTCGGAAGTCTTCATACTCTGGGTCCTCCACATCCTGGTACTGAGAGAGGGAGGGGGGAGGGGCCACTGGTGCTGCACGCTTCTGAGAGGGGGGGGTAGAGAGGAGGAGAGAGAGGGAGGGGGGGTGGAGAGGGGGGGGGGAGAGAGAGGGAGGGGGTAGAGCGGGGGAGGGGTGGTGGTAGAGAGGGAGGGGGGAGAGAGGGGGAGAGAGAGGGAGGGGGAGAGAGGGAGGGGGAGAGAGAGGGAGGGGGGGAGAGAGGGAGGGGGAGAGAGAGGGAGGGGGAGAGCGGGGGAGAGAGAGGGAGGGGGAAGAGCGGGGGAGAGAGAGGGAGGGGGGAGGAGAGATCAACTCAACTGCTCCAATATATCAACTGCAACAACAGGGTCTGAATCAACAACAGAACACCGAAGGGGAGGCAGGTGAGTGATGCTTGGAAGGGGAGGCAGGTGAGTGATGCCTGGAAGGGGAGGCAGGTGAGTGATAGCTGGAAGGGGAGGCAGGTGAGTGATGCCTGGAAGGGGAGGCAGGTGAGTGATGCTTGGAAGGGGAGGCAGGTGAGTGATGCTTGGAAGGGGAGGCAGGTGAGTGATGCTTGGAAGGGGAGGCAGGTGAGCGATGGCTGGTGTGTACCTTGTCTCGATCCTTGCTGTGAGTACGGGGTGTGTGTGTGTGTGTACCTTGTCTCGATCCTTGCTGTGAGTACGGGGTGTGTGTGTACCTTGTCTCGATCCTTGCTGTGAGTACGGGGGTGTGTGTGTGTGTGTGTGTACCTTGTCTCGATCCTTGCTGTGAGTACGGTGTGTGTGTGTGTGTGTGTGTGTACCTTGTCTCGATCCTTGCTGTGAGTACGGGGTGTGTGTGTGTGTGTGTGTGTGTGTACCTTGTCTCGATCCTTGCTGTGAGTACGGGGTGTGTGTGTGTGTGTACCTTGTCTCGATCCTTGCTGTGAGTACGGGGTGTGTGTGTGTGTGTACCTTGTCTCGATCCTGGCTGTGAGTACGGGGGGGTGTGTGTGTGTGTGTGTGTGTGTGTGTACCTTGTCTCGATCCTTGCTGTGAGTACGGGGGGTGTGTGTGTGTACCTTGTCTCGATCCTTGCTGTGAGTACGGGGTGTGTGTGTGTGTGTGTACCTTGTCTCGATCCTTGCTGTGAGTACGGGGGGTGTGTGTGTACCTTGTCTCGATCCTTGCTGTGAGTACGGGGGGTGTGTGTTTATGTGATGTGTGTGTGTGTGTGTGTACCTTGTCTCGATCCTTGCTGTGAGTACGGGGGGTGTGTGTGTACCTTGTCTCGATCCTTGCTGTGAGTACGGGGGGTGTGTGTGTACCTTGTCTCGATCCTTGCTGTGAGTACGGAGGGTGTGTGTGTACCTTGTCTCGATCCTTGCTGTGAGTACGGTGTGTGTGTGTGTGTGTGTGTGTGTGTACCTTGTCTCGATCCTTGCTGTGAGTACGGGGTGTGTGTGTGTACCTTGTCTCGATCCTTGCTGTGAGTACGGGGTGTGTGTGTGTACCTTGTCTCGATCCTTGCTGTGAGTACGGGGGGTGTGTGTGTACCTTGTCTCGATCCTTGCTGTGAGTACGGGGGGTGTGTGTGTACCTTGTCTCGATCCTTGCTGTGAGTACGGGGTGTGTGTGTGTGTGTACCTTGTCTCGATCCTTGCTGTGAGTACGGGGTGTGTGTGTGTGTGTACCTTGTCTCGATCCTTGCTGTGAGTACGGGGGGTGTGTGTGTGTGTGTGTACCTTGTCTCGATCCTTGCTGTGAGTACGGGGTGTGTGTGTGTGTGTGTACCTTGTCTCGATCCTTGCTGTGAGTACGGGGGGTGTGTGTGTGTACCTCGTCTCGATCCTTGCTGTGAGTACGGGGGGTGTGTGTGTGTACCTTGTCTCGATCCTTGCTGTGAGTACGGGGTGTGTGTGTGTGTGTGTACCTTGTCTCGATCCTTGCTGTGAGTACGGGGGGTGTGTGTGTGTGTACCTTGTCTCGATCCTTGCTGTGAGTACGGGGTGTGTGTGTGTGTGTGTGTACCTTGTCTCGATCCTTGATGTGAGTACGGGGTGTGTGTGTGTGTGTGTGTGTACCTTGTCTCGATCCTTGATGTGAGTACGGGGTGTGTGTGTGTGTGTACCTTGTCTCGATCCTTGATGTGAGTACGGGGGGTGTGTGTGTGTGTACCTTGTCTCGATCCTTGCTGTGAGTACGGGGTGTGTGTGTGTGTGTGTGTACCTTGTCTCGATCCTTGCTGTGAGTACGGGGGGTGTGTGTGTGTGTGTGTGTGTACCTTGTCTCGATCCTTGCTGTGAGTACAGGGGGTGTGTGTGTGTGTACCTTGTCTCGATCCTTGCTGTGAGTACGGGGGGTGTGTGTGTGTACCTTGTCTCGATCCTTGCTGTGAGTACGGGGTGTGTGTGTGTGTACCTTGTCTCGATCCTTGCTGTGAGTATGGGGTGTGTGTGTGTGTGTGTGTGTACCTTGTCTCGATCCTTGCTGTGAGTACGGGGGGTGTGCTCTGGGGCCACGACGTTTCTAACAGGGCCCTCGTCCAACATAGACCTCAGAAACTGCTCCGTCTGCACCAGACAGTAACTACACACACACACACACACACACACACACACACACACACACACACACAGGAATATATTAGCTATTATTCACATATGAAACACTAACACACCCCTACCCCGATTTTAAGTTTGTGTGTGTGTGTGTTTATGTGGTGTGTGTGTGTGTGTGTGTGTGTGTGTTTATGTGGTGTCTGTGTATGTGTTTATGTGGTGTGTGTGTATGTGTGTGTCTGTGTATGTGTTTATGTGGTGTGTGTGTATGTGTTTATGTGGTGTGTGTGTATGTGTTTATGTGGTGTGTGTGTGTGTGTGTGTGTGTGTGTGTTTATGTGGTGTGTGTGTGTTTATGTGGTGTGTGTGTGTGTGTGTGTGTTTTTATGTGGTGTGTGTGTGTGTGTGTGTGTTTATGTGGTGTGTGTGTGTGTGTGTGTGTTATGTGGTGTGTGTGTGTGTGTTTATGTGGTGTGTGTGTGTGTGTTTATGTGGTGTGTGTGTGTGTGTGTGTGTGTGTGTGTGTGTGTGTGTGTGTGTGTGTGTGTGTATATTAACTTGTGGTCTCTGAAGATGTCCTGTAGGAAGTGTCTGTCTATGCTGGGGAACAGGTCAAAGAGCTGAGTCTCCTTCACCATGGCAGCTCCATCTCTCCTGTTAACACCACCTGGACCAGACTGAGGAGGAGGAGGAGAGAGGTCAAAGAGCTGAGTCTCCATCTCTCCTGTTAACACCACCTGGACCAGACTGAGGAGGAGGAGGAGGAGAGAGGTCAAAGAGCTGAGTCTCCATCTCTCCTGTTAACACCACCTGGACCAGACTGAGGAGGAGGAGAGAGAGGTCAAAGAGCTGAGTCTCCATCTCTCCTGTTAACACCACCTGGACCAGACTGAGGAGGAGGAGGAGGAGAGAGGTCAAAGAGCTGAGTCTCCATCTCTCCTGTTAACACCACCTGGACCAGACTGAGGAGGAGGAGAGAGAGAGAGGTCAAAGAGCTGAGTCTCCATCTCTCCTGTTAACACCACCTGGACCAGACTGAGGAGGAGGAGAGAGAGAGGTCAAAGAGCTGAGTCTCCATCTCTCCTGTTAACACCACCTGGACCAGACTGAGGAGGAGGAGGAGAGAGAGGTCAAAGAGCTGAGTCTCCATCTCTCCTGTTAACACCACCTGGACCAGACTGAGGAGGAGGAGGAGAGAGGTCAAAGAGCTGAGTCTCCATCTCTCCTGTTAACACCACCTGGACCAGACTGAGGAGGAGGAGAGAGAGAGGTCAAAGAGCTGAGTCTCCATCTCTCCTGTTAACACCACCTGGACCAGACTGAGGAGGAGGAGGAGAGAGGTCAAAGAGCTGAGTCTTCATCTCTCCTGTTAACACCACCTGGACCAGACTGAGGAGGAGGAGGAGAGACAGGTCAAAGAGCTGAGTCTCCATCTCTCCTGTTAACACCACCTGGACCAGACTGAGGAGGAGGAGGAGAGAGGTCAAAGAGCTGAGTCTCCATCTCTCCTGTTAACACCACCTGGACCAGACTGAGGAGGAGGAGGAGAGACAGGTCAAAGAGCTGAGTCTCCATCTCTCCTGTTAACACCACCTGGACCAGACTGAGGAGGAGGAGAGAGAGGTCAAAGAGCTGAGTCTCCATCTCTCCTGTTAACACCACCTGGACCAGACTGAGGAGGAGGAGGAGGAGAGAGGTCAAAGAGCTGAGTCTCCATCTCTCCTGTTAACACCACCTGGACCAGACTGAGGAGGAGGAGGAGAGAGGTCAAAGAGCTGAGTCTCCATCTCTCCTGTTAACACCACCTGGACCAGACTGAGGAGGAGGAGGAGAGAGGTCAAAGAGCTGAGTCTCCATCTCTCCTGTTAACACCACCTGGACCAGACTGAGGAGGAGGAGAGAGAGAGGTCAAAGAGCTGAGTCTCCATCTCTCCTGTTAACACCACCTGGACCAGACTGAGGAGGAGGAGAGAGAGAGGTCAAAGAGCTGAGTCTCCATCTCTCCTGTTAACACCACCTGGACCAGACTGAGGAGGAGGAGGAGAGAGGTCAAAGAGCTGAGTCTCCATCTCTCCTGTTAACACCACCTGGACCAGACTGAGGAGGAGGAGAGAGAGAGGTCAAAGAGCTGAGTCTCCATCTCTCCTGTTAACACCACCTGGACCAGACTGAGGAGGAGGAGAGAGACAGGTCAAAGAGCTGAGTCTCCATCTCTCCTGTTAACACCACCTGGACCAGACTGAGGAGGAGGAGGAGAGAGGTCAAAGAGCTGAGTCTCCATCTCTCCTGTTAACACCACCTGGACCAGACTGAGGAGGAGGAGAGAGAGAGGTCAAAGAGCTGAGTCTCCATCTCTCCTGTTAACACCACCTGGACCAGACTGAGGAGGAGGAGGAGAGAGGTCAAAGAGCTGAGTCTCCATCTCTCCTGTTAACACCACCTGGACCAGACTGAGGAGGAGGAGAGAGAGGTCAAAGAGCTGAGTCTCCATCTCTCCTGTTAACACCACCTGGACCAGACTGAGGAGGAGACTGAGGAGAGAGAGAGTCAAAGAGCTGAGTCTCCATCTCTCCTGTTAACACCACCTGGACCAGACTGAGGAGGAGGAGAGAGAGAGGTCAAAGAGCTGAGTCTCCATCTCTCCTGTTAACACCACCTGGACCAGACTGAGGAGGAGGAGAGGAGGTCAAAGAGCTGAGTCTCCATCTCTCCTGTTAACACCACCTGGACCAGACTGAGGAGGAGGAGAGAGAGAGGTCAAAGAGCTGAGTCTCCATCTCTCCTGTTAACACCACCTGGACCAGACTGAGGAGGAGGAGAGAGAGGTCAAAGAGCTGAGTCTCCATCTCTCCTGTTAACACCACCTGGACCAGACTGGAGGAGGAGAGAGAGAGGTCAAAGAGCTGAGCTGAGTCTCCATCTCTCCTGTTAACACCACCTGGACCAGACTGAGGAGGAGGAGAGAGAGGTCAAAGAGCTGAGTCTCCATCTCTCCTGTTAACACCACCTGGACCAGACTGAGGAGGAGGAGAGAGAGGTCAAAGAGCTGAGTCTCCATCTCTCCTGTTAACACCACCTGGACCAGACTGAGGAGGAGGAGAGAGACAGGTCAAAGAGCTGAGTCTCCATCTCTCCTGTTAACACCACCTGGACCAGACTGAGGAGGAGGAGAGAGACAGACTGAGGAGGAGAGAGAGAGGTCAAAGAGCTGAGTCTCCATCTCTCCTGTTAACACCACCTGGACCAGACTGAGGAGGAGGAGAGAGAGAGGTCAAAGAGCTGAGTCTCCATCTCTCCTGTTAACACCACCTGGACCAGACTGAGGAGGAGGAGAGAGAGGTCAAAGAGCTGAGTCTCCATCTCTCCTGTTAACACCACCTGGACCAGACTGAGGAGGAGGAGAGAGAGAGGTCAAAGAGCTGAGTCTCCATCTCTCCTGTTAACACCACCTGGACCAGACTGAGGAGGAGGAGAGAGAGAGAGGTCAAAGAGCTGAGTCTCCATCTCTCCTGTTAACACCACCTGGACCAGACTGAGGAGGAGGAGAGAGACAGGTCAAAGAGCTGAGTCTCCATCTCTCCTGTTAACACCACCTGGACCAGACTGAGGAGGAGGAGAGAGAGAGAGGTCAAAGAGCTGAGTCTCCATCTCTCCTGTTAACACCACCTGGACCAGACTGAGGAGGAGGAGAGAGAGAGAGAGGTCAAAGAGCTGAGTCTCCATCTCTCCTGTTAACACCACCTGGACCAGACTGAGGAGGAGGAGAGAGAGAGGGTCAAAGAGCTGAGTCTCCATCTCTCCTGTTAACACCACCTGGACCAGACTGAGGAGGAGGAGAGAGAGAGTCAAAGAGCTGAGTCTCCATCTCTCCTGTTAACACCACCTGGACCAGACTGAGGAGGAGGAGAGAGAGAGGTCAAAGAGCTGAGTCTCCATCTCTCCTGTTAACACCACCTGGACCAGACTGAGGAGGAGGAGAGAGAGGGTCAAAGAGCTGAGTCTCCATCTCTCCTGTTAACACCACCTGGACCAGACTGAGGAGGAGGAGAGAGAGAGGTCAAAGAGCTGAGTCTCCATCTCTCCTGTTAACACCACCTGGACCAGACTGAGGAGGAGGAGAGAGAGAGGTCAAAGAGCTGAGTCTCCATCTCTCCCACCTGTGAGGAACACCACCTGGACCAGACTGAGGAGGAGGAGAGAGAGAGGTCAAAGAGCTGAGTCTCCATCTCTCCTGTTAACACCACCTGGACCAGACTGAGGAGGAGGAGAGAGAGGTCAAAGAGCTGAGTCTCCATCTCTCCTGTTAACACCACCTGGACCAGACTGAGGAGGAGAGAGAGAGGTCAAAGAGCTGAGTCTCCATCTCTCCTGTTAACACCACCTGGACCAGACTGAGGAGGAGGAGAGAGAGGGTCAAAGAGCTGAGTCTCCATCTCTCCTGTTAACACCACCTGGACCAGACTGAGGAGGAGGAGAGAGAGAGGTCAAAGAGCTGAGTCTCCATCTCTCCTGTTAACACCACCTGGACCAGACTGAGGAGGACTGAGGAGGAGAGAGAGAGAGGTCAAAGAGCTGAGTCTCCATCTCTCCTGTTAACACCACCTGGACCAGACTGAGGAGGAGGAGAGAGAGAGGTCAAAGAGCTGAGTCTCCATCTCTCCTGTTAACACCACCTGGACCAGACTGAGGAGGAGGAGAGAGAGGTCAAAGAGCTGAGTCTCCATCTCTCCTGTTAACACCACCTGGACCAGACTGAGGAGGAGGAGGAGAGAGGTCAAAGAGCTGAGTCTCCATCTCTCCTGTTAACACCACCTGGACCAGACTGAGGAGGAGGAGAGAGAGAGGTCAAAGAGCTGAGTCTCCATCTCTCCTGTTAACACCACCTGGACCAGACTGAGGAGGAGGAGAGAGAGAGGTCAAAGAGCTGAGTCTCCATCTCTCCTGTTAACACCACCTGGACCAGACTGAGGAGGAGGAGAGAGAGGTCAAAGAGCTGAGTCTCCATCTCTCCTGTTAACACCACCTGGACCAGACTGAGGAGGAGGAGAGAGGTCAAAGAGCTGAGTCTCCATCTCTCCTGTTAACACCACCTGGACCAGACTGAGGAGGAGGAGAGAGAGGTCAAAGAGCTGAGTCTCCATCTCTCCTGTTAACACCACCTGGACCAGACTGAGGAGGAGGAGGAGAGAGGTCAAAGAGCTGAGTCTCCATCTCTCCTGTTAACACCACCTGGACCAGACTGAGGAGGAGGAGAGAGAGAGGTCAAAGAGCTGAGTCTCCATCTCTCCTGTTAACACCACCTGGACCAGACTGAGGAGGAGGAGGAGAGACAGGTCAAAGAGCTGAGTCTCCATCTCTCCTGTTAACACCACCTGGACCAGACTGAGGAGGAGGAGAGAGAGAGGTCAAAGAGCTGAGTCTCCATCTCTCCTGTTAACACCACCTGGACCAGACTGAGGAGGAGGAGAGAGAGAGGTCAAAGAGCTGAGTCTCCATCTCTCCTGTTAACACCACCTGGACCAGACTGAGGAGGAGGAGAGAGAGGGTCAAAGAGCAGGTCAAAGAGCTGAGTCTCCATCTCTCCTGTTAACACCACCTGGACCAGACTGAGGAGGAGAGGAGAGGTCAAAGAGCTGAGTCTCCATCTCTCCTGTTAACACCACCTGGACCAGACTGAGGAGGAGGAGGAGAGAGGTCAAAGAGCTGAGTCTCCATCTCTCCTGTTAACACCACCTGGACCAGACTGAGGAGGAGGAGGAGAGAGGTCAAAGAGCTGAGTCTCCATCTCTCCTGTTAACACCACCTGGACCAGACTGAGGAGGAGGAGAGAGAGAGGTCAAAGAGCTGAGTCTCCATCTCTCCTGTTAACACCACCTGGACCAGACTGAGGAGGAGGAGAGAGACAGAGAGAGTCAAAGAGCTGAGTCTCCATCTCTCCTGTTAACACCACCTGGACCAGAATGAGGAGGAGGAGAGAGAGGTCAAAGAGCTGAGTCTCCATCTCTCCTGTTAACACCACCTGGACCAGACTGAGGAGGAGGAGAGAGACAGGTCAAAGAGCTGAGTCTCCATCTCTCCTGTTAACACCACCTGGACCAGACTGAGGAGGAGGAGAGAGGTCAAAGAGCTGAGTCTCCATCTCTCCTGTTAACACCACCTGGACCAGACTGAGGAGGAGGAGAGAGAGAGAGTCTCAAAGAGCAGTCTCCATCTCTCCTGTTAACACCACCTGGACCAGACTGAGGAGGAGGAGAGAGAGAGGTCAAAGAGCTGAGTCTCCATCTCTCCTGTTAACACCACCTGGACCAGACTGAGGAGGAGGAGAGAGAGGGTCAAAGAGCTGAGTCTCCATCTCTCCTGTTAACACCACCTGGACCAGACTGAGGAGGAGGAGAGAGAGAGGTCAAAGAGCTGAGTCTCCATCTCTCCTGTCACCACCTGGACCAGACTGAGGAGGAGGAGAGAGAGGTCAAAGAGCTGAGTCTCCATCTCTCCTGTTAACACCACCTGGACCAGACTGAGGAGGAGGAGAGAGGTCAAAGAGCTGAGTCTCCATCTCTCCTGTTAACACCACCTGGACCAGACTGAGGAGGAGAGAGAGAGAGAGGTCAAAGAGCTGAGTCTCCATCTCTCCTGTTAACACCACCTGGACCAGACTGAGGAGGAGGAGAGAGAGGTCAAAGAGCTGAGTCTCCATCTCTCCTGTTAACACCACCTGGACCAGACTGAGGAGGAGGAGAGAGACAGACAGGTCAAAGAGCTGAGTCTCCATCTCTCCTGTTAACACCACCTGGACCAGACTGAGGAGGAGGAGAGAGAGGTCAAAGAGCTGAGTCTCCATCTCTCCTGTCACCACCTGGACCAGCTGAGCTGAGTCTCCATCTCTCCTGTTAACACCACCTGGACCAGACTGAGGAGGAGGAGAGAGAGAGGTCAAAGAGCTGAGTCTCCATCTCTCCTGTTAACACCACCTGGACCAGACTGAGGAGGAGGAGAGAGAGAGAGGTCAAAGAGCTGAGTCTCCATCTCTCCTGTTAACACCACCTGGACCAGACTGAGGAGGAGGAGAGAGAGAGGTCAAAGAGCTGAGTCTCCATCTCTCCTGTTAACACCACCTGGACCAGACTGAGGAGGAGGAGAGAGACAGGTCAAAGAGCTGAGTCTCCATCTCTCCTGTTAACACCACCTGGACCAGACTGAGGAGGAGGAGAGAGAGAGAGGTCAAAGAGCTGAGTCTCCATCTCTCCTGTTAACACCACCTGGACCAGACTGAGGAGGAGGAGAGAGAGAGAGGTCAAAGAGCTGAGTCTCCATCTCTCCTGTTAACACCACCTGGACCAGACTGAGGAGGAGGAGAGAGAGGTCAAAGAGCTGAGTCTCCATCTCTCCTGTTAACACCACCTGGACCAGAATGAGGAGGAGGAGAGAGAGGTCAAAGAGCTGAGTCTCCATCTCTCCTGTTAACACCACCTGGACCAGACTGAGGAGGAGGAGAGAGGTCAAAGAGCTGAGTCTCCATCTCTCCTGTTAACACCACCTGGACCAGACTGAGGAGGAGGAGAGAGAGAGTTCAAAGAGCTGAGTCTCCATCTCTCCTGTTAACACCACCTGGACCAGACTGAGGAGGAGGAGAGAGAGAGGTCAAAGAGCTGAGTCTCCATCTCTCCTGTTAACACCACCTGGACCAGACTGAGGAGGAGGAGAGAGAGAGGTCAAAGAGCTGAGTCTCCATCTCTCCTGTTAACACCACCTGGACCAGACTGAGGAGGAGGAGGAGAGAGGTCAAAGAGCTGAGTCTCCATCTCTCCTGTTAACACCACCTGGACCAGACTGAGGAGGAGGAGAGAGAGACAGGTCAAAGAGCTGAGTCTCCATCTCTCCTGTCAACCTGGACCAGACTGCAAAGAGCTGAGTCTCCATCTCTCCTGTTAACACCACCTGGACCAGACTGAGGAGGAGGAGAGAGAGTCAAAGAGCTGAGTCTCCATCTCTCCTGTTAACACCACCTGGACCAGACTGAGGAGGAGGAGAGAGAGTCAGGTCAAAGAGCTGAGTCTCCATCTCTCCTGTTAACACCACCTGGACCAGACTGAGGAGGAGAGAGAGAGGTCAAAGAGCTGAGTCTCCATCTCTCCTGTTAACACCACCTGGACCAGACTGAGGAGGAGGAGAGAGAGGTCAAAGAGCTGAGTCTCCATCTCTCCTGTTAACACCACCTGGACCAGACTGAGGAGGAGGAGAGAGAGAGAGGTCAAAGAGCTGAGTCTCCATCTCTCCTGTTAACACCACCTGGACCAGACTGAGGAGGAGGAGAGAGAGAGGTCAAAGAGCTGAGTCTCCATCTCTCCTGTTAACACCACCTGGACCAGACTGAGGAGGAGGAGAGAGAGACAGGTCAAAGAGCTGAGTCTCCATCTCTCCTGTTAACACCACCTGGACCAGACTGAGGAGGAGGAGAGAGAGGTCAGACAGGTCAAAGAGCTGAGTCTCCATCTCTCCTGTTAACACCACCTGGACCAGAGGAGGAGGAGGAGAGAGAGGTCAAAGAGCTGAGTCTCCATCTCTCCTGTTAACACCACCTGGACCAGACTGAGGAGGAGGAGGAGAGAGGTCAAAGAGCTGAGTCTCCATCTCTCCTGTTAACACCACCTGGACCAGACTGAGGAGGAGGAGAGAGAGAGGTCAAAGAGCTGAGTCTCCATCTCTCCTGTTAACACCACCTGGACCAGACTGAGGAGGAGGAGAGAGAGAGAGGTCAAAGAGCTGAGTCTCCATCTCTCCTGTTAACACCACCTGGACCAGACTGAGGAGGAGGAGAGAGAGAGGTCAAAGAGCTGAGTCTCCATCTCTCCTGTTAACACCACCTGGACCAGACTGAGGAGGAGGAGAGAGAGAGGTCAAAGAGCTGAGTCTCCATCTCTCCTGTTAACACCACCTGGACCAGACTGAGGAGGAGGAGAGAGAGACAGGTCAAAGAGCTGAGTCTCCATCTCTCCTGTTAACACCACCTGGACCAGACTGAGGAGGAGGAGGAGAGAGGTCAAAGAGCTGAGTCTCCATCTCTCCTGTTAACACCACCTGGACCAGACTGAGGAGGAGGAGAGAGAGAGGTCAAAGAGCTGAGTCTCCATCTCTCCTGTTAACACCACCTGGACCAGACTGAGGAGGAGGAGAGAGAGAGGTCAAAGAGCTGAGTCTCCATCTCTCCTGTTAACACCACCTGGACCAGACTGAGGAGGAGGAGAGAGAGAGGTCAAAGAGCTGAGTCTCCATCTCTCCTGTTAACACCACCTGGACCAGACTGAGGAGGAGGAGAGAGAGGTCAAAGAGCTGAGTCTCCATCTCTCCTGTTAACACCACCTGGACCAGACTGAGGAGGAGGAGAGAGAGAGGTCAAAGAGCTGAGTCTCCATCTCTCCTGTTAACACCACCTGGACCAGACTGAGGAGGAGGAGGAGAGAGAGGTCAAAGAGCTGAGTCTCCATCTCTCCTGTTAACACCACCTGGACCAGACTGAGGAGGAGGAGAGAGAGGTCAAAGAGCTGAGTCTCCATCTCTCCTGTTAACACCACCTGGACCAGACTGAGGAGGAGGAGAGAGAGGTCAAAGAGCTGAGTCTCCATCTCTCCTGTTAACACCACCTGGACCAGACTGAGGAGGAGGAGAGAGAGGTCAAAGAGCTGAGTCTCCATCTCTCCTGTTAACACCACCTGGACCAGACTGAGGAGGAGGAGAGAGAGGTCAAAGAGCTGAGTCTCCATCTCCTCACCACCTGGACCAGACTGAACACAAAGAGCACCTCCTGACCACCAGACTGAGGAGGAGGAGAGAGAGGGTCAAAGAGCTGAGTCTCCATCTCTCCTGTTAACACCACCTGGACCAGACTGAGGAGGAGGAGGAGAGAGGTCAACCTGGACCAGAGCTGAGTCTCCATCTCTCCTGTTAACACCACCTGGACCAGACTGAGGAGGAGGAGAGAGACAGGTCAAAGAGCTGAGTCTCCATCTCTCCTGTTAACACCACCTGGACCAGACTGAGGAGGAGGAGAGAGAGAGGTCAAAGAGCAGTCTCCATCTCTCCTGTTAACACCACCTGGAGACTGAGGAGGAGGAGAGAGAGGTCAAAGAGCTGAGTCTCCATCTCTCCTGTTAACACCACCTGGACCAGACTGAGGAGGAGGAGGAGAGAGGTCAAAGAGCTGAGTCTCCATCTCTCCTGTTAACACCACCTGGACCAGACTGAGGAGGAGGAGGAGAGAGGTCAAAGAGCTGAGTCTCCATCTCTCCTGTTAACACCACCTGGACCAGACTGAGGAGGAGGAGAGAGAGAGTTCAAAGAGCTGAGTCTCCATCTCTCCTGTTAACACCACCTGGACCAGACTGAGGAGGAGGAGAGAGAGAGGTCAAAGAGCTGAGTCTCCATCTCTCCTGTTAACACCACCTGGACCAGACTGAGGAGGAGAGAGAGGTCAAAGAGCTGAGTCTCCATCTCTCCTGTTAACACCACCTGGACCAGACTGAGGAGGAGGAGAGAGGGTCAAAGAGCTGAGTCTCCATCTCTCCTGTTAACACCACCTGGACCAGACTGAGGAGGAGGAGAGAGAGAGGTCAAAGAGCTGAGTCTCCATCTCTCCTGTTAACACCACCTGGACCAGACTGAGGAACACCACCTGGACCAGACTGAGGAGGAGAGAGAGAGGTCAAAGAGAGAGACAAAGAGCTGAGGTCAAAGAGCTGAGTCTCCATCTCTCCTGTTAACACCACCTGGACCAGACTGAGGAGGAGGAGAGAGAGAGGTCAAAGAGCTGAGTCTCCATCTCTCCTGTTAACACCACCTGGACCAGACTGAGGAGGAGGAGAGAGAGAGGTCAAAGAGCTGAGTCTCCATCTCTCCTGTTAACACCACCTGGACCAGACTGAGGAGGAGGAGAGAGAGAGTCAAAGAGCTGAGTCTCCATCTCTCCTGTTAACACCACCTGGACCAGACTGAGGAGGAGGAGAGAGAGACAGGTCAAAGAGCTGAGTCTCCATCTCTCCTGTTAACACCACCTGGACCAGACTGAGGAGGAGGAGGAGAGAGAGGTCAAAGAGCTGAGTCTCCATCTCTCCTGTTAACACCACCTGGACCAGACTGAGGAGGAGGAGAGAGAGAGAGGTCAAAGAGCTCAAAGAGCTGAGTCTCCATCTCTCCTGTTAACACCACCTGGACCAGACTGAGGAGGAGGAGAGAGAGAGGTCAAAGAGCTGAGTCTCCATCTCTCCTGTTAACACCACCTGGACCAGACTGAGGAGGAGGAGAGAGAGAGGTCAAAGGTCAAAGAGCTGAGTCTCCATCTCTCCTGTTAACACCACCTGGACCAGACTGAGGAGGAGGAGAGAGAGGTCAAAGAGCTGAGTCTCCATCTCTCCTGTTAACACCACCTGGACCAGACTGAGGAGGAGGAGAGAGAGAGGTCAAAGAGCTGAGTCTCCATCTCTCCTGTTAACACCACCTGGACCAGACTGAGGAGGAGGAGAGAGACAGACAGGTCAAAGAGCTGAGTCTCCATCTCTCCTGTTAACACCACCTGGACCAGACTGAGGAGGAGGAGAGAGAGAGAGGTCAAAGAGCTGAGTCTCCATCTCTCCTGTTAACACCACCTGGACCAGACTGAGGAGGAGGAGAGAGAGAGGTCAAAGAGCTGAGTCTTCATCTCTCCTGTTAACACCACCTGGACCAGACTGAGGAGGAGGAGAGAGAGGGTCAAAGAGCTGAGTCTCCATCTCTCCTGTTAACACCACCTGGACCAGACTGAGGAGGAGGAGAAAGAGAGAGGTCAAAGAGCTGAGTCTCCATCTCTCCTGTTAACACCACCTGGACCAGACTGAGGAGGAGGAGAGAGAGGTCAAAGAGCTGAGTCTCCATCTCTCCTGTTAACACCACCTGGACCAGACTGAGGAGGAGGAGGAGAGAGAGGTCAAAGAGCTGAGTCTCCATCTCTCCTGTTAACACCACCTGGACCAGACTGAGGAGGAGGAGAGAGAGAGGTCAAAGAGCTGAGTCTCCATCTCTCCTGTTAACACCACCTGGACCAGACTGAGGAGGAGGAGAGAGAGAGCTGAGTCAACTGAGGAGGAGCTGAGTCTCCATCTCTCCTGTTAACACCACCTGGACCAGACTGAGGAGGAGGAGAGAGAGGTCAAAGAGCTGAGTCTCCATCTCTCCTGTTAACACCACCTGGACCAGACTGAGGAGGAGGAGAGAGAGAGGTCAAAGAGCTGAGTCTCCATCTCTCCTGTTAACACCACCTGGACCAGACTGAGGAGGAGGAGAGAGAGAGGTCAAAGAGCTGAGTCTCCATCTCTCCTCCATTAACACCACCTGGACCAGACTGAGGAGGAGGAGAGAGAGAGAGGTCAAAGAGCTGAGTCTCCATCTCTCCTGTTAACACCACCTGGACCAGACTGAGGAGGAGGAGAGAGAGAGGTCAAAGAGCTGAGTCTCCATCTCTCCTGTTAACACCACCTGGACCAGACTGAGGAGGAGGAGGAGAGAGGTCAAAGAGCTGAGTCTCCATCTCTCCTGTTAACACCACCTGGACCAGACTGAGGAGGAGGAGAGAGACAGACAGGTCAAAGAGCTGAGTCTCCATCTCTCCTGTTAACACCACCTGGACCAGACTGAGGAGGAGGAGAGAGAGGTCAAAGAGCTGAGTCTCCATCTCTCCTGTTAACACCACCTGGACCAGACTGAGGAGGAGGAGAGAGAGAGGGTCAAAGAGCTGAGTCTCCATCTCTCCTGTTAACACCACCTGGACCAGACTGAGGAGGAGGAGAGAGAGGTCAAAGAGCTGAGTCTCCATCTCTCCTGTTAACACCACCTGGACCAGACTGAGGAGGAGGAGAGAGAGAGGTCAAAGAGCTGAGTCTCCATCTCTCCTGTTAACACCACCTGGACCAGACTGAGGAGGAGGAGAGAGAGGTCAAAGAGCTGAGTCTCCATCTCTCCTGTTAACACCACCTGGACCTGGACCAGACTGAGGAGGAGGAGGAGAGAGAGGTCAAAGAGCTGAGTCTCCATCTCTCCTGTTAACACCACCTGGACCAGACTGAGGAGGAGGAGAGAGAGAGGTCAAAGAGCTGAGTCTCCATCTCTCCTGTTAACACCACCTGGACCAGACTGAGGAGGAGGAGAGAGAGAGACAGGTCAAAGAGCTGAGTCTCCATCTCTCCTGTTAACACCACCTGGACCAGACTGAGGAGGAGGAGAGAGAGGTCAAAGAGCTGAGTCTCCATCTCTCCTGTTAACACCACCTGGACCAGACTGAGGAGGAGGAGAGAGAGGTCAAAGAGCTGAGTCTCCATCTCTCCTGTTAACACCACCTGGACCAGACTGAGGAGGAGGAGAGAGAGAGGTCAAAGAGCTGAGTCTCCATCTCTCCTGTTAACACCACCTGGACCAGACTGAGGAGGAGGAGAGAGAGGTCAAAGAGCTGAGTCTCCATCTCTCCTGTTAACACCACCTGGACCAGACTGAGGAGGAGGAGAGAGAGAGGTCAAAGAGCTGAGTCTCCATCTCTCCTGTTAACACCACCTGGACCAGACTGAGGAGGAGGAGGAGAGAGAGGTCAAAGAGCTGAGTCTCCATCTCTCCTGTTAACACCACCTGGACCAGACTGAGGAGGAGGAGGAGAGAGGTCAAAGAGCTGAGTCTCCATCTCTCCTGTTAACACCACCTGGACCAGACTGAGGAGGAGGAGAGGAGAGAGAGGTCAAAGAGCTGAGTCTCCATCTCTCCTGTTAACACCACCTGGACCAGACTGAGGAGGAGGAGAGAGAGTCAAAGAGCTGAGTCTCCATCTCTCCTGTTAACACCACCTGGACCAGACTGAGGAGGAGGAGGAGAGAGGTCAAAGAGCTGAGTCTCCATCTCTCCTGTTAACACCACCTGGACCAGACTGAGGAGGAGGAGAGAGAGGTCAAAGAGCTGAGTCTCCATCTCTCCTGTTAACACCACCTGGACCAGACTGAGGAGGAGGAGAGAGAGGTCAAAGAGCTGAGTCTCCATCTCTCCTGTTAACACCACCTGGACCAGACTGAGGAGGAGGAGAGAGGTCAAAGAGCTGAGTCTCCATCTCTCCTGTTAACACCACCTGGACCAGACTGAGGAGGAGGAGAGAGAGGGTCAAAGAGCTGAGTCTCCATCTCTCCTGTTAACACCACCTGGACCAGACTGAGGAGGAGGAGGAGAGAGAGGTCAAAGAGCTGAGTCTCCATCTCTCCTGTTAACACCACCTGGACCAGACTGAGGAGGAGAGAGAGAGGTCAAAGAGCTGAGTCTCCATCTCTCCTGTTAACACCACCTGGACCAGACTGAGGAGGAGGAGGAGAGAGGTCAAAGAGCTGAGTCTCCATCTCTCCTGTTAACACCACCTGGACCAGACTGAGGAGGAGGAGGAGAGAGGTCAAAGAGCTGAGTCTCCATCTCTCCTGTTAACACCACCTGGACCAGACTGAGGAGGAGGACAGAGGTCAAAGAGCTGAGTCTCCATCTCTCCTGTTAACACCTGGGTCAGTGATGTGTGTGTGTGTGTGTGTATATATGCCAGTATGTGTGTGTGTGTGTGTGTTACCTGTGTGTGTCAGTGGTGTGTGTGTGTGTGTGTGTGTGTGTGTGTGTGTGTGTGTGTGTATATATGCCAGTATGTGTGTGTGTGTATGGGTGCCAGTGTGTGTGTGTGTGTGTGTGTGTGTGTATGTGTGTGTGTGTGTGTGTATTACCCTCTCCATGTTCTCCTGTAGAGCCCGTTCTTCAGTCATGATGTCTCTGAGAGAGACATGAGGGCGGGACACACTCCAGTCGTCCAGGATTGGCAACTCATCCCGAGACTCCGATTGGCCGCTCGGAGACGCAAAGCCGTCTGGACCAATCAGGAAGTGAGCTGGGCGTGACCCGTCCCTGAGCCCGGTTTTGGCCGTCTGTGATTCGCCCCAGTGGACAGAGCCTGGTGAAACCAGGAAGTAGAGCAGGATAGAACAGGAAAACATGGGGAATGTAGTTCTAGTTTACCCGTAGTTTTGTAGTTTTAGGATCTTAGGACTTTAAAACAAACTGTAACTTGCGTATAACAGCTGGAGGAGATGGAGAGGAGAGAGGAGGAGGAGGAGAGGAAAGGGAGGAATATAACATATATCAATTCTACACGGATGATGTATCAGCAAATCTATATTATATCACAGTAAGACACAAAACTATTCAACAAATTAACAACAATGATTTGATGACCGTGTAAAGTGTGTGTGTGTGTTACCTGGGTCAGTGGTGTGTGTGTGTTACCTGGGTCAGTGGTGTGTGTGTGTGTTACCTGGGTCAGTGGTGTGTGTGTGTGTTACCTGGGTCAGTGGTGTGTGTGTGTGTGTGTGTTACCTGGGTCAGTGGTGTGTGTGTGTGTGTGTTACCTGGGTCAGTGGTGTGTGTGTGTGTTACCTGGGTCAGTGGTGTGTGTGTGTGTGTTACCTGGGTCAGTGGTGTGTGTGTGTTACCTGGGTCAGTGGTGTGTGTGTGTGTGTGTTACCTGGGTCAGTGGTGTGTGTGTTACCTGGGTCAGTGGTGTGTGTGTGTGTGTGTGTTACCTGGGTCAGTGGTGTGTGTGTGTGTACCTGGGTCAGTGGTGTGTGTGTGTGTGTGTGTTACCTGGGTCAGTGGTGTGTGTGTGTTACCTGGGTCAGTGGTGTGTGTGTGTGTGTGTGTGTTACCTAGGGTCAGTGGTGTGTGTGTGTGTGTGTTACCTGGGTCAGTGGTGTGTGTGTGTGTTACCTGGGTCAGTGGTGTGTGTGTGTGTGTGTATTACCTGGGTCAGTGGTGTGTGTGTGTGTGTTACCTGGGTCAGTGGTGTGTGTGTGTGTGTGTGTTACCTGGGTCAGTGGTGTGTGTGTGTGTGTTACCTGGGTCAGTGGTGTGTGTGTGTGTGTTACCTGGGTCAGTGGTGTGTGTGTGTGTGTGTTACCTGGGTCAGTGGTGTGTGTGTGTGTTACCTGGGTCAGTGGTGTGTGTGTGTGTGTTACCTGGGTCAGTGGTGTGTGTGTGTGTGTGTTACCTGGGTCAGTGGTGTGTGTGTGTTACCTGGGTCAGTGGTGTGTGTGTGTGTGTTACCTGGGTCAGTGGTGTGTGTGTGTGTGTGTGTTACCTGGGTCAGTGGTGTGTGTGTGTGTGTGTTACCTGGGTCAGTGGTGTGTGTGTGTGTGTGTTACCTGGGTCAGTGGTGTGTGTGTGTGTGTGTTACCTGGGTCAGTGGTGTGTGTGTGTGTTACCTGGGTCAGTGGTGTGTGTGTGTGTGTGTTACCTGGGTCAGTGGTGTGTGTGTGTGTGTTACCTGGGTCAGTGGTGTGTGTGTGTGTTACCTGGGTCAGTGGTGTGTGTGTGTGTGTGTACCTGGGTCAGTGGTGTGTGTGTGTGTGTGTGTTACCTGGGTCAGTGGTGTGTGTGTGTGTGTGTTTACCTGGGTCAGTGGTGTGTGTGTGTGTGTGTTACCTGGGTCAGTGGTGTGTGTGTGTGTGTGTTTACCTGGGTCAGTGGTGTGTGTGTGTGTGTGTTACCTGGGTCAGTGGTGTGTGTGTGTGTGTGTTACCTGGGTCAGTGGTGTGTGTGTGTGTGTGTGTGTACCTGGGTCAGTGGTGTGTGTGTGTGTGTGTGTTACCTGGGTCAGTGTGTGTGTGTGTGTGTTTACCTGGGTCAGTGGTGTGTGTGTGTTTGTGGGTCAGTGGTGTGTGTGTTACCTGGGTCAGTGGTGTGTGTGTGTTTGGGTGTGTGTGTGTGTTGTTTACCTGGGTCAGTGGTGTGTGTGTGTGTGTTACCTGGGTCAGTGGTGTGTGTGTGTGTGTGTGTTACCTGGGTCAGTGGTGTGTGTGTGTGTTACCTGGGTCAGTGGTGTGTGTGTGTGTGTTACCTGGGTCAGTGGTGTGTGTTTGCCTGGGTCAGTGGTGTGTGTGTGTGTGTGTTACCTGGGTCAGTGGTGTGTGTGTGTGTGTGTTTACCTGGGTCAGTGGTGTGTGTGTGGGTCAGTGTGTGTGTGTGTGTTTACCTGGGTCAGTGGTGTGTGTGTGTGTGTTACCTGGGTCAGTGGTGTGTGTGTGTGTGTGTGTGTTACCTGGGTCAGTGGTGTGTGTTACCTGGGTCAGTGGTGTGTGTGTGTGTGTGTTACCTGGGTCAGTGGTGTGTGTGTGTGTGTGTGTTACCTGGGTCAGTGGTGTGTGTGTGTGTGTGTTACCTGGGTCAGTGGTGTGTGTGTGTGTGTGTTACCTGGGTCAGTGGTGTGTGTGTGTGTGTGTATTACCTGGGTCAGTGGTGTGTGTGTGTGTGTGTGTGTTACCTGGGTCAGTGGTGTGTGTGTGTGTGTGTGTTACCTGGGTCAGTGGTGTGTGTGTGTGTGTGTTACCTGGGTCAGTAGTGTGTGTGTGTGTGTTACCTGGGTCAGTGGTGTGTGTGTGTTTGTGTGTGTGTGTGTTACCTGGGTCAGTAGTGTGTGTGTGTTTGTGTGTGTGTGTGTTACCTGGGTCAGTAGTGTGTGTGTGTGTGTTACCTGGGTCAGTGGTGTGTGTGTGTGTGTGTTACCTGGGTCAGTGGTGTGTGTACCTGGGTCAGTGGTGTGTGTGTGTGTGTACCTGGGTCAGTGGTGTGTGTGTGTGTGTTACCTGGGTCAGTGGTGTGTGTGTGTGTGTGTTACCTGGGTGTTACCTGGGTCAGTGGTGTGTGTGTGTGTGTTACCTGGGTCAGTGGTGTGTGTGTGTGTGTGTTACCTGGGTCAGTGGTGTGTGTTACCTGGGTCAGTGGTGTGTGTGTGTGTGTGTTACCTGGGTCAGTGGTGTGTGTGTGTGTGTGTTACCTGGGTCAGTGGTGTGTGTGTGTGTGTGTTACCTGGGTCAGTGGTGTGTGTGTGTGTGTGTGTTACCTGGGTCAGTGGTGTGTGTGTGTGTGTGTGGTACCTGGGTCAGTGGTGTGTGTGTGTGTTTGTTACCTGGGTCAGTGTGTGTTACCTGGTGTCAGTAGTGTGGGTCAGTGTGTGTGTGTGTGTGTGTTACCTGGGTCAGTGGTGTGTGTGTGTGTTACCTGGGTCAGTGGTGTGTGTGTGTGTGTGTGTGTGTGTACTCACTCTCTTGTAGTAGATGGTAGGAGTGTGCTGTGTGTGTCTCTGGGTCTTCTCCTAGAAAGACAACCGGGTCAGACTTAAAAACACACACAAACACACTACTGACCCAGGTAACACCTGGGTCACCCCCACCTGACCCAGGTAACACACACCCCACCTGGGTCCCAGGTAACACACACCTGACCAGTGGGTAACACACCCCACCTGACCATAGGTAACACACCCCACCTGACCCAGGTAACACACACACCCCACCTGACCCAGGTAACACACACACCCACCTGACCCAGGTAACACACACACCCCACCTGACCCAGGTAACACTGGGTCACACCCACCTGACCCAGGTAACACACCCCACCTGACCCAGGTAACACACCCCACCTGACCCAGGTAACACACACCCCCACCTGACCCAGGTAACACACCCCACCTGACCCAGGTAACACACCCCACCTGACCCAGGTAACACACACACACACACACCCACCCAGGTAACACACACAACCCACCTGACCAGGTAACACACCCCACCTGACCCAGGTAACACACCCCACCTGACCCAGGTAACACATACCCCACCTGACCATAGGTAACACATACCCCACCTGACCATAGGTAACACACACCCCACCTGACCATAGGTAACACAGGTAACACACCCCACCTGACCCAGGTAACACACCCCACCTGACCCAGGTAACACACCCCACCGACCCAGGTAACACACACCCCACCTGACCCAGGTAACACACCCCACCTGACCCAGGTAACACACCCCACCTGACCCAGGTAACACACCCCACCTGACCCAGGTAACACACACACCCCACCTGACCCAGGTAACACACCCCACCTGACCCAGGTAACACACACACACCCCACCTGACCCAGGTAACACACCCCACCTGACCCAGGTAACACACACATCCCACCTGACCCAGGTAACACACACCCCACCTGACCCAGGTAACACACCCCACCTGACCCAGGTAACACACACAACCCACCTGACCCAGGTAACACACCACACCTGACCCAGATAACACACACACACCCCACCTGACCCAGGTAACACACCCCACCTGACCCAGGTAACACACCCCACCTGACCCAGGTAACACACCCCACCTGACCCAGGTAACACACCCCACCTGACCCAGGTAACACACACACACCCCACCTGACCCAGGTAACACACCCCACCTGACCCAGATAACACACACACACCCCACCTGACCCAGGTAACACACCCCACCTGACCCAGGTAACACACCCCACCTGACCCAGGTAACACACACCTGGACAGTGTCCTTCCATTTCTGGTGCAGCAGTCTGGCCATGTTGAGGTCCATCCTCACAGAGTAGTCATCAGGAGAACACACACCTGGCAACCAAGCACAGGAGAGCTGAGGGAGTGTGTCTGGGGTGTGTGTGTTGCCTGGGTCAGTGGGGTGTGTGTGTGTGTGTTACCTGGGTCAGTGGTGTGTGTGTGTGTTGCCTGGGTCAGTGGTGTGTGTGTGTTACCTGGGTCAGTGGTGTGTGTGTGTGTGTTACCTGGGTCAGTGGTGTGTGTGTTACCTGGGTCAGTGGTGTGTGTGTGTGTGTGTGTTACCTGGGTCAGTGGTGTGTGTGTGTGTGTTACCCGGGTCAGTGGTGTGTGTGTGTTACCCGGGTCAGTGGTGTGTGTGTGTTACCTGGGTCAGTGGTGTGTGTGTGTGTTACCTGGGTCAGTGGTGTGTGTGTGTGTGTGTGTTACCTGGGTCAGTGGTGTGTGTGTGTGTGTGTGTTAGCTGGGTCAGTGGTGTGTGTGTGTTAGCTGGGTCAGTGGTGTGTGTGTGTTTAGCTGGGTCAGTGGTGTGTGTGTGTGTTACCTGGGTCAGTGGTGTGTGTGTGTGTTACCTGGGTCAGTGGTGTGTGTGTGTTACCTGGGTCAGTGGTGTGTGTGTGTTACCTGGGTCAGTGGTGTGTGTGTGTGTTACCTGGGTCAGTGGTGTGTGTGTGTGTGTGTGTGTGTGTGTGTGTGTTACCTGGTAGGACACCAACAGGGCCAAACAGATCAACCAGCTGCAGAGCCAGTTCTGTAGGCAGCTTCAGTTCAACACTCTGGATGTCCACGAGTCTGTCCCTCTTCTTCTCCTTCTCCTTCCTCCCTTTCAAGTCCTCTTCCTCCTCCTCTCTCCTCTCCATCTCCTCCAGCTGGGCTAGGAGCGACTGGGTCACCTCGTCTCCCTCCTCCTCCTCCCTCTCCCATTTCTCCCACTGCTCTGCGTCCGCTCCGCTCTCCGAGTCCCGAACCACTTCCTGCTCCGCCACATCTCTTCCTGGTGGTCCGTGCTCCAGACGAGTGGACTCTCCCAAGGGGGTGTTTTGTTCCTCTGAGCCGCCCCCGCCCCAGACACCGGATGGTACAGTCCACTAACCCCACCTACCCCTTCGTCAACGCCCCCTCCTGTCCTCCACGTCTCCTCTTCCTCCTCCCTTCTTCCCAGTACAACAATCGCCTCACTATCAAAAAAGCTGGAGGCCGAAGCCTGTTCTCCTGGGGGCGTAACCCGCCTCTCCGTCCTCTCCTCCAGGGACACACCTACGGCCATGTCCAGATCTCCATCACCCTCTTCTTCATCCTCCTCTTCCTCTAGGAACAGTCTCTCTCCAGAGTCTAGCAACAGATTACTGGTCCACTCCAGATCCTGAGGGAGAGAGGAACCAATGGCACATTTAAAATTCATTTAGGATGGCCTCTCTATATAGGGGACGGGGCCCTACTGCCTCCCCATATAGGGGACGAGGCCCTACTGCCTCGCTATATAGGGGACGGGGCCCTACTGCCTCGCTATATAGGGGACGGGGCCCTACTGCCTCGCTATATAGGGGACGGGGCCCTACTGCCTCGCTATATAGGGGACGGTGCCCTACTGCCTCCCTATATAGGGGACGAGGCCCTACTGCCTCGCTATATAGGGGACGGGGCCCTACTGCCTCCCCATATAGGGGACGGGGCCCTACTGCCTCCCCATATAGGGGACGGGGCCCTACTGCCTCCCCATATAGGGGACGGGGCCCTACTGCCTCCCCATATAGGGGACGGGGCCCTACTGCCTCACTATATAGGGGACGGGGCCCTACGGCCTCACTATATAGGGGACGGGGCCCTACTGCCTCACTATATAGGGGACGGGGCCCTACGGCCTCACTATATAGGGGACGGGGCCCTACTGCCTCACTATATAGGGGACGGGGCCCTCGCCTACTGCCTCGCCTTGCTATATAGGGGACGGGGCCTACTGCCTTGCTATATAGGGGACGGGGCCCTACTGCCTCACTATATAGGGGACGGGGCCCTACTGCCTCACTATATAGGGGACGGGGCCCTACTGCCTCACTATATAGGGGACGGGGCCCTACTGCCTCACTATATAGGGGACGGGGCCCTACTGCCTCCCCTATAGGGGACGGGGTCCCCTCGCTGCTTGCTATATAGGGACGGGGCCTACTGCCTTGCTATATAGGGGACGGGGCCCTACTGCCTCCTATAGGGGACGGGGCCTACTGCCTCCCCATATAGGGGACGGGGCCCTACTGCATCGCCTTGCTATATAGGGGACGGGGCCCTACTGCATCTCCCCATATAGGGGACCCCTACTGCCTCCCCATATAGGGGACGGGGCCCTACTGCCTCCCCATATAGGGGACGGGGCCCTACTGCCTCCCCATATAGGGGACGGGGCCCTACTGCCTCCCCATATAGGGGACGGGGCCCTACTGCCTCCCCCATATAGGGGACGGGGCCCTACTGCCTCCCCATATAGGGGACGGGGCCCTACTGCCTCCCCATATAGGGGACGGGGCCCTACTGCCTCCCCATATAGGGGACGGGGCCCTACTGCCTCCCCATATAGGGGACGGGGCCCTACTGCCTCCCTATATAGGGGACGGGGCCCTACTGCCTCCCCTCCCCATATAGGGGACGGGGCCCTACTGCCTCCCCATATAGGGGACGGGGCCCTACTGCCTCCCCTCCCCATATAGGGGACGGGGCCCTACTGCCTCCCCTCCCCATATAGGGGACGGGGCCCTACTGCCTCCCCATATAGGGGACGGGGCCCTACTGCCTCCCCATATAGGGGACGGGGCCCTACTGCATCCCCTTGCTATAGGGGACGGGGCCCTACTGCCTCCTCCCCCATATAGGGGACGGGGCCCTACTGCCTCCCCATATAGGGGACGGGGCCCTACTGCCTCGCCTTGCTATATAGGGACGGGGCCTACTGCCTTGCCCATATAGGGGACGGGGCCCTACTGCCTCCCCATATAGGGGACGGGGCCCTACTGCCTCCCCATATAGGGGACGGGGCCCTACTGCCTCACCATATAGGGGACGGGGCCCTACTGCCTCACCATATAGGGGACGGGGCCCTACTGCCTCACCATATAGGGGACGGGGCCCTACTGCCTCCCCATATAGGGGACGGGGCCCTACGGCCTCACGGGGACCCCTCTGCCTCCCCATATAGGGACGGGGCCCTACTGCCTCCCCTCCCCATATAGGGGACGGGGCTCTACTGCCTCCCCATAGGGGACGGGGCCCTACTGAGTCCCCATATAGGGGACGGGGCCCTCCCTGCCTCACTATATAGGGGACGGGGCCCTACTGCCTCCCCATATAGGGGACGGGGCCCTACTGCCTCCCCTATAGGGGACGGGGCCCCACTGCCTCCCCATATAGGGGACGGGGCCCTACTGCCTCTATATAGGGGACGGGGCCCTACTGCCTCCCCATGGGGACGGGGCCCTCTGCCTCATATAGGGGGCCGGGGCCCTACTGCCTCCCCTCCCCATATAGGGGACGGGGCCCTACTGCATCCCCTATATAGGGGACGGGGCCCTACTGCCTCCCCATATAGGGGACGGGGTCCCTACTGCCTCCCTCCCCATGCATATAGGGGACGGGGGCCCTACTGCCTCACTATATAGGGGACGGGGCCCTACTGCCTCACTATATAGGGGACGGGGCCCTACTGCCTCACTATATAGGGGACGGGGCCCTACTGCCTCCCCATACAGGGGACGGGGCCCTACTTCCTCCCCTCCCCATATAGGGGACGGGGCCCTACTGCCTCCCCATATAGGGGACGGGGCCCTACTGCCTCCCCATATAGGGGACGGGGCCCTACTGCCTCCCCATATAGGGGACGGGGCCCTACTGCCTCCCCATATAGGGGACGGGGCCCTACTGCCTCCCCATATAGGGGACGGGGCCCTACTGCCTCACTATATAGGGGACGGGGCCCTACTGCCTCCCCATATAGGGGACGGGGCCCTACTGCCTCCCCATATAGGGGACGGGGCCCTACTGCCTCCCCATATAGGGGACGGGGCCCTACGGCCTCCCCATATAGGGGACGGGGCCCTACTGCCTCCCCATATAGGGGACGGGGCCCTACTGCCTCCCCATATAGGGGACGGGGCCCTACTGCCTCCCCATATAGGGGGCGGGGCCCTACTGCCTCCCCATATAGGGGACGGGGCCCTACTGCCTCCCCATATAGGGGACGGGGCCCTACTGCCTCCCCATATAGGGGACGGGGCCCTACTGCCTCCCCATATAGGGGACGGGGCCCTACTGCCTCCCCATATAGGGGACGGGGCCCTACTGCCTCCCCATATAGGGGACGGGGCCCTACTGCCTCCCCATATAGGGGACGGGGCCCTACTGCCTCACTATATAGGGGACGGGGCCCTACTGCCTCCCCTCCCCATATAGGGGACGGGGCCCTACTGCCTCCCCATATAGGGGACGGGGCCCTACTGCCTCCCCATATAGGGGACGGGGCCCTACTGCCTCCCCATATAGGGGACGGGGCCCTACTGCCTCCCCATATAGGGGACGGGGCCCTACTGCCTCCCCTCCCCATATAGGGGACGGGGCCCTACTGCCTCCCCATATAGGGGACGGGGCCCTACTGCCTCCCCATATAGGGGACGGGGCCCTACGGCCTCCCCATATAGGGGACGGGGCCCTACTGCCTCCCCATATAGGGGACGGGGCCCTACTGCCTCCCCATATAGGGGACGGGGCCCTACGGCCTCCCCATATAGGGGACGGGGCCCTACGGCCTCCCCATATAGGGACGGGGCCTCCCTCCCCATATAGGGACGGGGCCCTACGGCCTCCCCATATAGGGACGGGGCCCTACTGCCTCCCCATATAGGGGCGGGGCCCTACTGCCTCCCCATATAGGGGACGGGGCCCTACTGCCTCCCCATATAGGGGGCGGGCCCTACTGCCTCCCCATATAGGGGGCGGGGCCCTACGGCCTCCCCATATAGGGGGCGGGGCCCTACTGCCTCCCATATAGGGGGCGGGGCCCTACTCCTCCCATATAGGGACGGGGCCCTACTGCCTCCCCATATAGGGGACGGGGCCCTACTGCCTCCCCATATAGGGACGGGGCCCTACTGCCTCCCCATATAGGGGACGGGGCCCTACTGCCTCCCCATATAGGGGACGGGGCCCTACTGCCTCCCCATATAGGGGACGGGGCCCTACTGCCTCCCCATATAGGGGACGGGGCCCTACTGCCTCCCCATATAGGGGACGGGGCCCTACTGCCTCCCCATAGGGGGGGGGCCCTACTGCCTCCCCATATAGGGGACGGGGCCCTACTGCCTCCCCATATAGGGGACGGGGCCCTACTGCCTCCCATATAGGGACGGGGCCCTACTGCCTCCCCATATAGGGCGGGGCCCTACTGCCTCCCCATATAGGGGACGGGCCCTACTGCCTCCCCATATAGGGGACGGGGCCCTACTGCCTCGCTATATAGGGGACGGGGCCCTACTGCCTCGCCTTGCTATATAGGGGACGGGGCCCTACTGCCTCGCCTTGCTATATAGGGGACGGGGCCCTACTGCATCGCCTTGCTATATAGGGGACGGGGCCCTACTGCCTCGCTATATAGGGGCCGGGGCCCATACTGCCTCAGACATAGGCCTAGGTCCTGTCCAGGGGTGTACAGCCCTACTGCCTCACTCTAGAAACAGGAGACAGACTAGGTCCTGTCTGCCTCACATCACACCGGACTACAGAAACAGGAGATAGACTAGTGTCCTGTCTGTCCTGGTACATCAAGAAACAGGAAATAGGGCAGGAGCCAATCAGGTCAAGAGGAAATAGGGTCCTGTCCAGGGCAAGGTAAAGCCAATAGGGCAAGAGAGAAATAGGGCAGGAGCCAATAGGGCAAGAGGAAATAGGGCAGGATTCAATAGGGCAGAAGGAAATAGGGCAAGAGCCAATAGGGCAAGAGGAAATAGGGCAGGAGCTCAATAGGGCAACAGGAAATAGTGTCCTGCAGGAGCCAATAGGGCAAGAGGAAATAGGGCAGGAGCCAATAGGGCAAGAGGAAATAGGGCAGGAGCCAATAGGGCAGGAGGAAATAGGGTACAAGAGCCAATAGGGCAAGAGGAAAGACTAGGGCAGGAGCCAATAGGGCAAGAGGAAATAAGCTGGAGCCAATAGGGCAAGAGGAAATAGTGGCAGGGGCCAATCAGGGCAGGAGGAAATAGGGAAAGAGCCAATAAGGCAAGAGGAAATAGGGCAAGAGCCAATAGGGCAAGAGGAAATAGGGCAGGAGCCAATAGGGCAAGAGGAAATAGGGCAGGAGCCAATAGGGCAAGAGGAAATAGGGCAGGAGCCAATAGGGCAGGAGGAAATAGGGCAAGAGCCAATAGGGCAAGAGGAAATAGGGCAGGAGCCAATAGGGCAAGAGGAAATAGGCTGTTCTGGCTCAGACAAGGTTTACTTCCTTTACACAGATAGAGCCTCAGTCAATACAACAACACACAATAAGCAATAATAATAACAACAACAACAACAACACACAACAATAATAATAACAACACCAACAACAACAACAACAATAACAACACCAACAACAACACACAACAACAACAACAACAACAACAACAACAACAACACAACAATAATAATAACAACACCAACAACAACAACACAACAATAATAATAACAACACCAACAACAACAACAATAACAACACCAACAACAATAATAATAACAACACCAACAACAACACACAACAATAATAACAACAACAACAACAACAACACACAACAATAATAATAACAACACCAACAACACACAACAATAATAATAACAACACCAACAACACAACAACAATAATAATAACAACACCAACAACAACAACAACAATAATAACAACACCAACAACAACACACAACAATAATAATAACAACACCAACAACAACAACACACAACAATAATAATAACAACAACAACAACAACAACACACAACAATAATAATAACAACACCAACAACAACAACACACAACAATAATAATAACAACACCAACAACAACAACACACAACAATAATAATAATAACACCAACAACAACAACACACAACAATAATAATAACAACACCAACAACAACAACCACACACAACAATAATAATAACAACACCAACAACAACAACACACAACAATAATAATAACAACACCAACAACAACAACACACAAATAATAATAATAACAACACCAACAATAATAATAACACACAACAACAACAACAACAATAATAATAACAACACCAACAACACCAACAACAACAATAATAATAACAACACCAACAACAACAACAACAATAATAATAACAACAACAACAACACAACAATAATAATAACAACACCAACAACAACAACAACAACAACAATAATAATAACAACACACAACAACAACACCAACAACAACAACACACAACAATAATAATAACAACAACAACAACAACAACAACACAACAACAACACAACACAACAATAATAATAACAACACCAACAACAACAACAACAACACCAACAACACACAACAATAATAATAACAACACCAACAACAACAACAACACAATAATAATAACAACACCAACAACAAACAACAATAATAAACAACAACAACACACAACAATAATAATAACACACAACAACAACAACAACACAACAATAATAATAACAACACCAACAACAACAATAATAATAACAACAACAACAACAAACAATAATAATAATAACAACAACACACAACAATAATAATAACAACAACAACAATAATAATAATAATAAACAACAAACATCCCGACCTGCTGACACGTGTCATAGAGGTCCTCCAGAGTGTGTCTGTTGACCAGTTTAAAATGGCGTCTGAGAATGACGAGGTTCTGCTGTCTGGTCCGGCCCTCCTCCAGCTCCCTCTCCTCCACCTGGCTCCCTTTCTCGTGCGTCACGCGGTACGGCACCACGCGCTGGCCGGAGGGGTGAACCGCAACGCCGGCCGAGACCGCCGCCGATACCTCTGGGAGGAAACGGGAAGGGTTGCCGTGGAGAATGGCGAGGGTGTTGTTAGGGGGAAAGTGGTATCCCGCGGCCTCGGTTGGGTTGTCGTGACGATTGTGGTCGAGACGCCAGAGGAAGGCGAAGTCTTGCGGGTCGGTCTGGGAGGAGTGATCTGTGTCGGCCAATGACGGAGGAGGGGAGGGGCGGTGGGGGTTAGGGTTAAGGTCAGGGTTGAGATTAGGGTAGAGGTCAGGTTGGAGGTTAGGTTTGAGGTTAGGGCTGGGGTTAGGGTTGAGATCGAGGTTAGGGTTGAGATCAGGGTTGAGGTTAGGGTTAAGGTCAGAGTCGAGATTAGGGTTGAGGTTAGGGTTAAGGTCAGGGTCGAGGTTAGGTTTGAGGTCAGGGTTGAGGTTAGGGTTAAGGTCAGAGTCGAGATTAGGGTTAAGGTCAGAGTCGAGATTAGGGTCAAGGTTAGGGCTAAAGTCAGAGTCGAGGTTAGGGCTAAAGTCAGAGTCGAGATTAAGGTTGAGGTCAAGTCAGGTCGAGGTCATTAGGGCTTAGGGTCGAGGTCAGAGTGGAGATTAGGGTCGAGGTCAGAGTGGAGATTAGGGTCGAGGTCAGAGGGGAGATTAGGGTCGAGGTCAGAGTGGAGATTAGGGTCGAGGTCAGAGTTAGGGTTAGGGTCGAGGTCAGAGTGGAGATTAGGGTCGAGGTCAGAGTGGAGATTAGGGTCGAGGTCAGAGTGGAGATTAGGGTCGAGGTCAGAGTGGAGATTAGGGTCGAGGTCAGAGTGGAGATTAGGGTCGAGGTCAGAGTGGATTAGGGGCAAGGTCAGAGTAGGGTCGAGGTCAGAGTCGAGATTAGGGGCAAGGTCAGAGTTAGGGTCGAGGTCAGAGTCAAGATTAGGGGCAAGGTCAGAGTTAGGGTCGAGGTCAGAGTCGAGATTAGGGGCAAGGTCAGAGTTAGGGTCGAGGTCAGAGTCGAGATTAGAGGCAAGGTCAGAGTTAGGGTCGAGGTCAGAGTCAAGATTAGGGGCAAGGTCAGAGTTAGGGTCGAGGTCAGGGTCTGTCTGTGGTTTGGGGGAGGGAGGGGTGTTGTTTGTGAAGGTGAGCGCCAGCTTGCACTGTTTCTCAGCCCTGCGACTCTGCCTCCGCTCCTCACTGCCCCCACCAAGATGGCCGACTTCACCTTCCATCCTGGTCTCACTAGCGTCAGTGCACTGACTGACCTCACCAACATGGCTGCCTTCACCAGCTTCCACACTGCCCTCACCAATATGGCTGTCACTATCAGTACACTGACTGACCTTACCAAGATGGCTTCCTCCTACCTCCAACAAGTCTTTCTCAACTAAACCCTGAGTCCCCCCCTCTCCGGCGGCCTGAATGGTCTCTCCCTCCCTCTGCTCCACGGTATTGGATCCAACCACCTGGGTTGAGTTAGGGTTAGCCAACACACAGTCAGGTAATTCCTCCCGACTCAGGACTCGGTCTTTATCCGCCTCCCCTCTCCTCCCTCTTGCCTCACCCCTCTCTCCTCCTCCCACACCCTCTCTCCTCCTGCCTCACCCCTCTCTCCTCCTGCCTCACCCCTCTCTCCTCCTCCCTCACCCCTCTCTCCTCCTGCCTCACCCCTCTCTCCTCCTGCCTCACCCCTCTCTCCTCCTGCCTCCCCCTCTCTCCTGCCTCACCCCTCTCTCCTCCTGCCTCACCCCTCTCTCCTCCTTCTCCAAGTGAACGGTCTGAGCTAAGGGAGGGGACGGGGGAGGGGCAGGTGGGCAGGGGGGAGGAGTCAACACCCATCTGTAAGAGCTCTAGAAGCTTCTGGAACTCTGTGACATGAGGCTCGCGACCAGGATGCCCTTCTGATTGGCTGCCTCTGGGATCTGCCTCCTCCCCCTCACCACCTCCCTCTTTCTCCCTCCCAGGGCGCCTCCCATTCCTTCCTCCTCCTCTTCTTTGCTCCAGTACCTCCTCTGAAGGCCAGTCTCCAACAAACTCCAACAACTCAGGCCTCACCCTCTCTCCCCCATCCCTCACCCTCTCTCCCCCATCCCTCACCCTCTCTCCCCCATCCCTCACCCTCTCTCCCCATCCCACACCTGCTCTCCCCATCACCCATTTCTCCCACCAACTTCCCTCCTCCATCCTCTCTCTCTCATCCCCTCGCTCACTGATTGGCTAGTGTCCTTCACTATGACAGCAGGCTCCAGCCTATCAGAGTCCGTCTTCCTAGTTCTACTCCTCCTCTCTTTCCTCACCCTCTGACCAATCGACTCGGAGAAAGCCACGGGCCTCTCGTCGTCACCATGGAAATCTGCACTAAACACAGACTCCACCAGACAGTGGGGAATTCCTGTCTCTCCCTCTTCCTCCCCCCTGTTCCCCTCGTCGTCCGGTTGCCACGGAGCTTCCGGTTCAGAGACCACCGCTCCTAAATCAAGAATATCCTCCTCATCCAGAATTTTAGAATTGTCCAGAATTCCACATTTTTCTGAGGCCTTTCCACTGAGGGAGACGGAACCTGTGGACCCGTGGGCAGAGCTGTGATCCGGGGTTATGGCTCTCCCGGAGCGGCCGGCCGACGACACGTCGGGAAGCGAGGAGGAGAGCTGGGGGCAGGACCTCTCAGAGCCCTGGACCAATCGCTGCTCTCCTACCAGGTCGCGGCGGGCCTTGTCTGAGGACTTGGGCCTATCAGGAGAAAGAGAGACAGAGAGACAGAGATCACCTTTTCATTGTGACTTCAAATCAAGGGATCTATTGTGATGCAGCCTGAAACTAACCTTAGTCCTGGCCCTAACCATGGGCCCTAACCCTAACCCTGGGCCCTGTATCTGACCCTATCCCTGATCCTATCCCTGACCCTATCCCTGACCCTATCCCTGATCCTATCCCTGATCCTATCCCTGATCCTATCCCTGATCCTATCCCTATCCCTGATCCTATCCCTGACCCTATCCCTGACCCTATCCCTGATCCTATCCCTGATCCTGTATCTGACCCTATCCCTGACCCTATCCCTAATCCTATCCCTGACCCTATCCCTAATCCTAACCCTGACCCTATCCCTGACCCTATCCCTAATCCTAACCCTGACCCTATCCCTGACCCTATCCCTAATCCTAACCCTGATCCTAACCCTGATCCTATCCCTGATCCTATCCCTGATCCTGTATCTGACCCTATCCCTGACCCTATCCCTAACCCTATCCCTGATCATAACCCTATCCCTGACCCTGTGCCTGATCCTAAATCTGACCCTATCCCTGATCCTATCCCTGATCCTATCCCTGCCCCTGATCCTATCCTGACCCTATCCCTGGGCCCTGATCCTATCCCTGACCCTATTTCTGAACCTATCCCTGACCCTATCCCTGACCCTATCCCTGATCCTATCCCTGACCCTATCCCTGACCCTATCCCTAGTCTCCTGTTGGGGGGTAGTTTGAGATGCAGTCTGGGTGTGTTGAGGAAACTTACTGTGACGGGCTAGCCTCCTGATGGGGTGGTAGTTTGGCCTCCTGATGGGGTGGTAGTTTGGCCTCCTGATGGGTTGGTAGTTTGGCCTCCTGATGGGGTGGTAGTTTGGCCTCCTGATGGGGTGGTAGTTTGGCCTCCTGATGGGGTGGTAGTTTGGCCTCCTGATGGGGTGGTAGTTTGGCCTCCTGATGGGGTGGTAGTTTGGCCTCCTGATGGGGGTAGTTTGGCCTCCTGATGGGGGGTAGTTTGGCCTCCTGATGGGGGGTAGTTTGGCCTCCTGATGGGGGGGTAGTTTGGCCTCCTGATGGGGTGGTAGTTTGGCCTCCTGATGGGATGGGCTTGGGTCCTGTTGGGGGGTAGTTTTGGCCTCCTGATGGGTTGGGCTTGGGTCCTGTTGGGGGTAGTTTGGCCTCCTGATGGGGTGGGCTTGGGTCCTGTTGGGGGTAGTTTGGCGTCGTGATGGGGGGGTCGTGTTGGGTCCTGTTGGGGGGTAGTTTGGCCTCCTGATGGGTTGGGCTTGGGTCCTGTTGGGGAGGTAGTTTGGCGTCGTGATGGGGGGGTCGTGTTGGGTCCTGTTGGGGAGGTAGTTTGGCGTCGTGATGGGGGGGTCGTGTTGGGTCCTGTTGGGGGGGTAGTTTGGCGTCGTGATGGGGGGGTCGTGTTGGGTCGTAATGGGGGGGTAGTTTGGGGTGAGCGCTCCCCATGATGGAGTGAATGGTCACGTGACGATCATAATTTTCCATCATCCAACGGATCTTCTCTGCTTTAACACTGTGCCTAGTACGTCTAGAGAGAGAAGAGAAAAGAGAGAGACAGAGAGGTAGAGAGAGAGAGAAGAGAAGAGAGAGAGAGAGGGAGAGAGAGGTAGAGAAGAGAGAGAGAGAGAGAGAGAGAGAGAGAGAGAGAGAGACAGAGAGAGGTAGAGAGAGACAGAGGTAGAGAGAGAGAGAGAGAGAAGAGAGAGAGAGAGAGAGAGAGAGAGAGAGAGAGAGAGAGAGAGAGAGAGAGAGAGAGAGAGAAGGAGAGAGAGACAGAGAGAGAGAGAGAGACAGAGAGAGAGAGAGAGAGAGAGAGAGAGAGAGAGTAGAGAGAGAGAGAGGTAGAGAGAGAGAGAGAGAGAGAAGAGAGAGAGACAGAGAGAGTAGAGAGAGACAGAGAGGTAGAGAAGAGAGAGAGAGAGAGAGAGAGAGAGAGAGAGGGTAGAGAGAGAGAGAAGAGAGAGAGAGAGAGAGAGAGGAGAGAGAGAGAGAGAGAGAAGAGAGAGAGAGAGAGAGAGGTAGAGAGAGACAGAGAGAGAGAGAAGAGAGAGAGAGAGAGAGAGAGAGAGAGAGAGAGAGAGAGAGAGAAGAGAGAGAGAGAGAGAGAGAGAGAGACAGAGAGAGAGAGAGAGAGAGAGGAGAGAGAGAGAGAGAGAGAAGAGAGAGAGAGAGAGATAATGAGAGAGAGAGATAATGAGAGAGAGAGAGAGAGAGAGAGAGAGAGAGAGAGAGAGAGAGAGAGAGAGACAGAGAGAGAGAGGGGAGAAGAGAGAGAGGGGAGAGAAGAGAGGAAGGGAGAGAGAGATGGGGAGAGAGGGGGAGGGAGGGAGAAAGAGAAAGAGGGGGAGAGGAGGGTGAGGGGAGAGAAAGAGGGGAGAAGGGGCGAAAGAGGAGAGGTTATCCATTTAGTTTTTAATTTCGACTTAACTTTATTAGTGGTTTGTTTACATTAAATCAAAGTCTATCCTATCATAATATTGGTCATTTACATCAATTCAAAGTATATGGTAATATATGTTGTTCGGGATGTGTATGAGGAAGTGAATTCAGATGACCAGCATGCATCTGTTCAGAAACTAACTGTGAGAACTTTCAGAGTCCTCTGAATTGATGATGAACTGAAACATGTTACAGGTCAAAGTTATAATGCCCAGCATGCACCTGTTCAGAAACTGACAGGTCAAAGATATGATGACCAGCATGCACCTGTTCAGAAACAGTGAGAACTGAAGCTAATGGGGATCCAAATAAACAAATAACTTTATTGGTACCTCTCCAGGTGTTTCGTAATAACTTTATTGGTACCTCTCCAGGTGTTTCGTAATAACTTTATTGGTACCTCTCCAGGTGTTTCGTAATAACTTTATTGGTACCTCTCCAGGTGTTTCGTAATAACTTTATTGGTACCTCTCCAGGTGATTCGTAATAACTTTATTGGTACCTCTCCAGGTGTTTCGTAATAACTTTATTGGTACCTCTCCAGCTGTTTCGTAATAACTTTATTGGTACCTCTCCAGGTGTTTCGTAATAACTTTATTGGTACCTCTCCAGGTGTTTCGTAATAACTTTATTGGTACCTCTCAGGTGTTTTCCACCAGTAATAACAAAACCTTGTATTGGTACCTCTCCAGGTGTTCGTAATAACTTTATTGGTACCTCTCCAGGTTTGTGTGTAGGTGTGTGTTTAGATGTGTGTAGATGTTTGATGTGTAACTTTATTGGTAGATCTGTGGTGTTTCGTAGATGTGTGTGTTATTGGTAGATCTCCAGGTGTAGATGTGTGTGTTTATGTGGTGTAGATGTGGGTGGGTTTGTTCTTCCACCAGGTGTAGAGGCTCCCGTGTAACAAAACCTTGTAGATTGTGCCTCAGAGCCTGTGGGAACACACAGCACATCAGACCATGTAGATGTGGGTGTGTGTGTAGGTGTGTGTAGGTGTGTGTGTGTGTAGATGTGTGTGTAGATGTGTGTGTGTGTAGATGTGTGTAGATGTGTGTGTGTGTAGATGTGTGTGTAGATGTGTGTGTGTAGATGTGTGTTGTGTGTAGATTAAATGTGTAGATGTGTGTGTGTGTAGATGTGTAGATGTGTGTGTAGATAGTGTGTGTGATGTAGTGTGTGTGTAGATGTGTGTGTGTAGATGTAGATGTGTGTGTGTAGATGTGGGTGTAGATGTGTGTGTGTGTAGATGTGTGTGTGTAGATGTGTGTAGATGTGTGTAGATGTGTGTAGATGTGGGTGTAGATGTGTGTGTAGATGTGTGTGTGTAGATGTGTGTGTAGATGTGTGTGTGTGTGTAGATGTGTGTGTAGATGTGTGATGTGTGTAGATGTGTGTGTGTGTAGATGTGGGTGTAGATGTGTGTGTAGATGTGTGTGTAGTGTAGATGTGTGTGTAGTGTAGTGTATGTGTGTGTGTAGATGTGTGTGTAGATGTGTGTGTGTAGGTGTGTGTGTAGATGTGTGTGTAGATGTGGTGTGTAGATGTGTGTGTAGATGTGGGTGTAGATGTAGGATGTGTGTGTGTGTAGATGTGTGTGTAGATGTGTGTGTGTAGATGTGTGTGTGTAGATGTGTGTGTGTAGATGTGTGTGTAGATGTGTGTGTGTGTAGATGTGTGTGTGTAGATGTGTGTGTGTAGATGTGTGTGTAGATGTGTGTGTAGTGTGTGTGTGTAGATGTGTGTGTAGATGTGTGTGTGTGTAGATGTGTGTGTGTAGATGTGTGTGTGTGTAGATGTGTGGTGTGTGTAGATGTGTGTGTGTAGATGTGTGTGTAGATGTGGTGTAGATGTGTGGTGTAGATGTGTGTGTAGATGTGTGGTAGATGTGTGTAGATGTGTGTGTGTGTAGATGTGTGTGTAGATGTGTGTGTAGATGTGTGTAGATGTGTGTGTGTGTGTGGTGTGGGTGTAGATGTGTGTGTGTGTAGATGTGTGTGTAGATGTGTGTGTGTGTAGATGTGGGTGTAGATGTGTGTGTAGATGTGTGTGTGTGTGGTGTGTGTGTAGATGTGTGTGTGTGTAGATGTGTGTGTAGGGTGTGGGTGTAGATGTGTGTGTAGATGTGTGTGTGTGTAGATGTGTGTGTAGATGTGTGTGTGTGTAGATGTGTGTAGATGTGTGTGTGTGTAGATGTGTGTGTGTAGATGTGTGTGTAGATGTGTGTGTGTGTAGATGTGTGTGTGTAGATGTGTGTGTGTGTGTAGATGTGTGTGTAGATGTGTGTGTGATGTGTGTGTAGATGTGTGTGTAGATGTGTGTGTGTGTAGATGTGTGTGTAGATGTGTGTGTAGATGTGTGTGTAGTGTGGGTGTAGTGTGTGTGTAGATGTGGTGTAGATGTGTGTGTGATGTGTGTGTGTGTAGATGTGTGTGTGTGTAGATGTGTGTGTAGATGTGTGTGTGATGTGTGTGTGTGTGTAGATGTGGGTGTAGATGTGTGTGTGTGTGTGTGTGGTGTAGGTGTGTGTGTGTGTAGATGTGTGTGTAGATGTGTGTGTAGATGTGTGTGTGTGTGGTGTGATGTGTAGATGTGTGTGTGTGTGTAGGTGTGTGTAGATGTGTGTGTGTGTAGATGTGTGTGTAGATGTGTGTGTGTGTAGATGTGTGTGTAGATGTGTGTGTAGATGTGTGTGTGTAGATGTGTGTGTAGATGTGGGTGTAGATGTGTGTGTAGTCTAGGTGTGTGTGTAGATGTGTGTAGATGTGTGGTGTAGATGTGTGTGTGTGTGTGTGTGGTAGATGTGTGTGTAGATGTGTGTAGATGTGTGTGTAGATGTGTGTGTAGATGTGTGTGTGTGTAGATGTGTGTGTGTAGATGTGTGTGTGTGTAGATGTGTGTGTGTGTAGATGTGTGTGTAGATGTGTGTAGATGTGTGTGTGTGTAGATGTGTGTGTAGATGTGTGTGTGTGTAGATGTGTGTGTAGATGTGTGTGATGTGTGTAGATGTGTGTGTAGATGTGTGTGATGTGTGTGTAGATGTGTGTGTGTCTAGGTGTGTGTGTAGATGTGGGTGTAGATGTGTGTAGATGTGTGTAGATGTGTGTGTGTGTAGATGTGGGTGTAGATGTGTGTGTGTGTCTATGTGTGTGTAGATGTGGGTGTAGATGTGTGTGTAGATGTGTGTGTAGATGTGTGTGTGTGTGTGTAGATGTGGGTGTAGATGTGTGTGTGTGTGTCTAGGTGTGTGTGTGTGTGTATTTTCACATTAAAGAAAGAAGAGAGAGACAGACCATAGTTACGTAGGGTTTTAGGGAGCTCTGTATATGTTGGTGTTGTCAATAACAACAGGAGAGAAAGAGGCCTCCATCACTTCCTGGGCTGAGGACACATCAACACCATGTTATTCAATGGGAAACAGAGACCATTTACATGGTTAGTGTAGGGTGTGTAGGGGTTAGGGTGGGTTAGAGGTTAGGGTGTAGAGGGTGTGGGTAGGGGTGTAGGGGTTAGGGTGTAGGGTGTTAGGGTGTAGGGTTGTAGGGGGGTCAGGGGTGTAGGGGTTAGGGTGTAGGGGGTTATGTGTAGGGTGGGTGTAGGGGTTGGGTGTAGGGGTAGGGGTTAGGGGATAGTATATGTTGGTGTTGTCAATAACAACAGGAGAGAAAGAGGCCTCCATCACTTCCTGGGCTGAGGACACATCAACACCATGTTATTCAATGGGAAACAGAGACCATTTACATGGTTAGGGTGTAGGGTTAGTGTAGGGTGTGTAGGGGTTAGGGTGTTGGGTGCAGGGGTAGATGTGGGTTAGATGGTGTAGGGGTAGATGTTAGGGGTAGGGGTATGTAGGGGTTAGGTGTAGGGGTGTGTAGAGGGTGTAGGGGTTAGGGTGTAGGGGTTAGAGGATAGTGTTGGTGTTGTCAGGTGAGAAAGAGGCCTCCATCACTTCCTGGGCTGAGGACACATCAACACCATGTTATTCAATGGGAAACAGAGACCATTTACATGGTTAGGGTGTAGGGTTAGGGTGTAGGGGTTAGGGTGTAGGGGTTAGGGGCATATGTTGGTGTTGTCAATAACAACAGGAGAGAAAGAGGCCTCCATCACTTCCTGGGCTGAGGACACATCAACACCATGTTATTCAATGGGAAACAGAGACCATTTACATGGTTAGGTGTAGGGGTTAGGGTGTAGGGGTTAGGGCGTAGGGGTTAGGGCGTAGGGGTTAGGGGGTGTAGGGGTTAGGGTGTAGGGGTTAGGGTGTAGGGGTTAGGGTGTAGGGGTCAGGGTGTAGGGGTGTAGGGGTTAGGGTGTAGGGGTTAGGGTGTAGGGGTCAGGGTGTAGGGGTCAGGGTATATGTTGGTGTTGTCAATAACAACAGGAGAGAAAGAGGCCTCCATCACTTCCTGGGCTGAGGACACATCAACACCATGTTATTCAATGGGAAACAGAGACCATTTACATGGTTAGGGTGTAGGGGTTAGGGTGTAGGGGTTAGGGTGTAGGGGTTAGGGGTGTAGGGGTTAGGGGTGTAGGGGTTAGGGGTGTAGGGGTTAGGGTGTAGGGGTTAGGGTGTAGGGGATAGGGTTAGGGTGTTAGGGTTAGGGTGTAGGGGATAGGGGTTAGGGTGTGTAGGGGTTAGGCGTAGGGGTTAGGGTGTAGGGGTTAGGGTGTAGGGGTTAGGGTGTAGGGGTTAGGGATAGTATATGTTGGTGTTGTCAATAACAACAGGAGAGAAAGAGGCCTCCATCACTTCCTGGGCTGAGGACACATCAACACCATGTTATTCAATGGGAAACAGAGACCATTTACATGGTTAGGGTGTAGGGGTTAGGGTGTAGGGGATAGGGTGTAGGGTTAGGGTGTAGGGGTTAGGGCGTAGGGGTTAGGGCGTAGGGGTTAGGGCGTAGGGGTTAGGGTGTAGGGGTTAGGGTGTAGGGGATAGGGTGTAGGGGTTAGGAAGTAGGAATAGGGCGTAGGGGTTAGGGCGTAGGGGTTAGGGTGTAGGGGTTAGGGTGTAGGGGTTAGGGGATAGTATATGTTGGTGTTGTCAATAATAACAGGAGAGAAAGAGGCCTCCATCACTTCCTGGGCTGAGGACACATCAACACCATGTTATTCAATGGGAAACAGAGACCATTTACATGGTTAGGGTGTAGGGGTTAGGGTGTAGGGGTTAGGGTGTAGGGTGCAGGGGTTAGGGTGCAGGGGTTAGGGTGCAGGGGTTAGGGTGCAGGGGTTAGGGTGCAGGGGTGTAGGGTTAGGGTGTAGGGGTTAGGGTGTAGGGGTTAGGGGTTAGGGTGTAGGGGTCAGGGTGTAGGGGTCAGGGTGTAGGGGTTAGGGTGTAGGGGTTAGGGTGTAGGGGTTAGGGATAGTATATGTTGGTGTTGTCAATAACAACAGGAGAGAAAGAGGCCTCCATCACTTCCTGGGCTGAGGACACATCAACACCATGTTATTCAATGGGAAACAGAGACCATTTACATGGTTAGGGTGTAGGGGTTAGGGGGTGTAGGGGTTAGGGTGTAGGGGTTAGGGTGCAGGGGTTAGGGTGCAGGGGTTAGGGGTGTAGGGGTTAGGGTGTAGGGGTTAGGGGCGTAGGGGTTAGGGCGTAGGGGTTAGGGTGTAGGGGTTAGGGTGTAGGGGTCAGGGTGTAGGGGTTAGGGTGTAGGGGTTAGGGTGTAGGGGTTAGGGTGTAGGGGTTAGAGGATAGTATATGTTGGTGTTGTCAATAACAACAGGAGAGAAAGAGCCTCCATCACTTCCTGGGCTGAGGACACATCAACACCATGTTATTCAATGGGAAACAGAGACCATTTACATGGTTAGGGTGTAGGGGTTAGGGTGTAGGGGTTAGGGTCAGGGGTTAGGGGTCAGGGTGTAGGGGTTAGGGTGTAGGGGTTAGGGTGTAGGGGTTAGGATGTAGGGGTTAGGGTGTAGGGGTTAGGGTGTAGGGGTTAGGGGTCAGGGTGTAGGGGTCAGGGTGTAGGGGTCAGGGTGTAGGGGTTAGGTGGGGGTTAGGGTGTGGGGGTGTAGGGGTTAGGGTGTAGGGGTCAGGGTGTAGGGGTCAGGGTGTAGGGGTTAGGGTGTAGGGGTTAGGGGTTAGGGTGTGGGGGTGTAGGGGTTAGGGTGTAGGGGTCAGGGTGTAGGGGTCAGGGTGTAGGGGTTAGGGTGTAGGGGTTAGGGGATAGTATATGTTGGTGTTGTCAATAACAACAGGAGAGAAAGTCCATCACTTCCTGGGCTGAGGACACATCAACACCATGTTATTCAATGGGAAACAGAGACCATTTACATGGTTAGGGTGTAGGGGTTAGGGTGTAGGGGTTAGGGTGTAGGGGTTAGGGTGTAGGGGATAGGGTGTAGGGGTTAGGGGTTAGGTGTAGGGGTTAGGGGTGTAGGGGTTAGGGGTGTAGGGGTTAGGGGTGTAGGGGTTAGGGTGTAGGGTTAGGGTGTAGGGGTTAGGGTGTAGGGGATAGAGGTTAGGGTGTAGGGGTTAGGGTGTAGGGGATAGGGGTTAGGGTGTAGGGTTAGGGTGTAGAGGTTAGGGTGTAGAGGTTAGGGTGTAGAGGTTAGGGTGTAGGGTTAGGGTGTAGGGGTTAGGGTGTAGGGGTTAGGGTGTAGGGGTTAGGGTGTGGGGTTAGGTGTAGGGGTTAGGGTGTAGGGGTTAGGGTGTAGGGGTCAGGGTGTAGGGGTCAGGGTGTAGGGGTTAGGGTGTAGGGGTTAGGGTGTAGGGGTTAGGGGATAGGGGTTAGGGTGTAGGGGTTAGGGTGTAGGGGATAGGGTGTAGGGGATAGGAGTTAGGGGGTTAGGGTGTGGGGTGTAGGGGTTAGGGTGTAGGGGTTAGGGTGTAGGGGTTAGGGGTGGGGGTTAGGAAGTAGGGGTTAGGCGTAGGGTTAGGGGGGGTTAGGGTGGGGTTAGGGGGGTTAGGGTGTAGGGGTTAGGCGTAGGGGTTAGGGTAGGGGTTAGGGCGTAGGGGTTAGGGTGTAGGGGTTAGGGGATGGTATATGTTGGTGTTGTCAATAACAACAGGAGAGAAAGAGGCCTCCATCACTTCCTGGGCTGAGGACACATCAACACCATGTTATTCAATGGGAAACAGAGACCATTTACATGGTTAGGGTGTAGGGGTTAGGGCGTAGGGGTTAGGGCGTAGGGGTTAGGCGTAGGGTTAGGGGCGTAGGGTTAGATAGGGGTTAGGGCGTAGGGGTTAGGGCGTAGAGGTTAGGGTGTAGAGGTTAGGGTGTAGGGTGCAGGGGTTAGGGTGCAGGGTTAGGGTGCAGGGGTTAGGGTGTAGGGTGCAGGGTTAGGGTGCAGGGGTTAGGATGCAGGGGTTAGGGTGCAGGGGTTAGGGTGTAGAGGTTAGGGTGTAGAGGTTAGGGTGTAGGGGTTAGGGTGTAGGGGTTAGGGTGGGGGTTAGGGGTAGGGGTTAGGGTGTGGGGGTGTAGGGGTTAGGGTGTAGGGGTTAGGGCGTAGGGGTTAGGGTGTAGGGGTTAGGGGATAGTATATGTTGGTGTTGTCAATAACAACAGGAGAGAAAGAGGCCTCCATCACTTCCTGGGCTGAGGACACATCAACACCATGTTATTCAATGGGAAACAGAGACCATTTACATGGTTAGGGTGTAGGGGTTAGGGCGTAGGGGTTAGGGTGTAGGGGTTAGGGTGTAGGGGTTAGGGTGTAGGGTTAGGGTGTAGGGTGTAGGTTAGGGTTAGGGTGTAGGGGTGCGGGTAGGGGTTGTGTAGGGGTTAGGGTGTAGGGGTTAGGGTGCAGGGGTTAGGGTGCAGGGGTTAGGGTGTAGGGGTTAGGGTGTAGGGGTTAGGGACACATCAACACCATGTTATTCAATGGGAAACAGAGACCATTTACATGGTTAGGGTGTAGGGGTTAGGGTGTAGGGGTTAGGGTGTAGAGGTTAGGGTGTAGAGGTTAGGGTGCAGGGGTTAGGGTGCAGGGTTAGGGTGCAGGGGTTAGGGTGCAGGGGTTAGGGTGCAGGGGTGTAGGGGTTAGGGTGTTTAGGGCGTAGGGGTTAGGGTGTAGGGGTTAGGGCGTAGTGTAGGGGTTAGGGTGTGGGGTTAGGGTGTAGGGTTAGGGATAGTATATGTTGGTGTTGTCAATAACAACAGGAGAGAAAGAGGCCTCCATCACTTCCTGGGCTGAGGACACATCAACACCATGTTATTCAATGGGAAACAGAGACCATTTACATGGTTAGGGTGTAGGGGTTAGGGTGTAGGGGTTAGGGTGCAGGGGTTAGGGTGCAGGGGTTAGGGTGCAGGGGTTAGGGTGCAGGGGTTAGGGTGCAGGGGTGTAGGGGTTAGGGTGTAGGGGTTAGGGCGTAGGGGTTAGGGTGTAGGGGTTAGGGTGTAGGGGTTAGGGTGTAGGGGTTAGGGTGTAGGGGTTAGGGTGTAGGGGTTAGAGGATAGTATATGTTGGTGTTGTCAATAACAACAGGAGAGAAAGAGGCCTCCATCACTTCCTGGGCTGAGGACACATCAACACCATGTTATTCAATGGGAAACAGAGACCATTTACATGGTTAGGGTGTAGGGGTTAGGGTGTAGGGGTTAGGGTGCAGGGGTTAGGGTGCAGGGGTTAGGGTGCAGGGGTTAGGGTGCAGGGGTGTAGGGGTTAGGGTGTAGGGGTTAGGGCGTAGGGGTTAGGGCGTAGGGGTTAGGGTGTAGGGGTTAGGGCGTAGGGGTTAGGGTGTAGGGGTTAGGGTGTAGGGGTTAGGGGATAGTATATGTTGGTGTTGTCAATAACAACAGGAGAGAAAGAGGCCTCCATCACTTCCTGGGCTGAGGACACATCAACACCATGTTATTCAATGGGAAACAGAGACCATTTACATGGTTAGGGTGTAGGGGTTAGGGTGTAGGGGTTAGGGTGTAGGGGTTAGGGGTCAGGGTGTAGGGGTCAGGGTGTAGGGGTTAGGGTGTAGGGGTTAGGGTGTAGGGGTTAGGGTGTAGGGGTTAGGGGTCAGGGTGTAGGGGTCAGGGTGTAGGGGTTAGGGTGTAGGGGTTAGGGTGTAGGGGTTAGGGTGTGGGGGTGTAGGGGTTAGGGTGTAGGGGTCAGGGTGTAGGGGTCAGGGTGTAGGGGTCAGGGTGTAGGGGTTAGGGGGTAGGGGTTAGGGTGTGGGGGTGTAGGGGTTAGGGTGTAGGGGTCAGGGTGTAGGGGTCAGGGTGTAGGGGTTAGGGTGTAGGGGTTAGGGGATAGTATATGTTGGTGTTGTCAATAACAACAGGAGAGAAAGAGGCCTCCATCACTTCCTGGGCTGAGGACACATCAACACCATGTTATTCAATGGGAAACAGAGACCATTTACATGGTTAGGGTGTAGGGGTTAGGGCGTAGGGGTTAGGGTGTAGGGGTTAGGGGTAGGGGTTAGGGTGTAGGGGATAGGGAGTAGGGGTTAGGGTGTAGGGGTTAGGGTGTAGGGGTTAGGGTGTAGGGGTTAGGGTGTAGGGGTTAGAGGGGTTAGGGTGTAGGGGTTAGGGTGTAGGGGATAGAGGTTAGGGTGTAGGGGTGTAGGGGATAGGGGTTAGGGTGTAGGGGTTAGGGTGTAGAGGTTAGGGTGTAGAGGTTAGGGTGTAGAGGTTAGGGTGTAGAGGTTAGGGTGTAGGGGTTAGGGTGTAGGGGTTAGTGTGTAGGGGTTAGGGTGTAGGGGTTAGGGTGTAGGGGTTAGGGGTGTAGGGGTTAGGGTGTAGGGGTTAGGGTGTAGGGGTTAGGGTGTAGGGGTCAGGGTGTAGGGGTCAGGGTGTAGGGGTCAGGGTGTAGGGGTTAGGGTGTAGGGGTTAGGGTGTAGGGGTTAGGGGTAGGGGTTAGGGTTAGGGTGTAGGGGATAGGAGTTAGGGGGTAGGGTGTGGGGGTGTAGGGGTTAGGGTGTAGGGGTTAGGGCGTAGGGGTTAGGGCGTAGGGGTTAGGGTGTAGGGGTTAGGGTGTAGGGGTTAGGGGATGGTATATGTTGGTGTTGTCAATAACAACAGGAGAGAAAGAGGCCTCCATCACTTCCTGGGCTGAGGACACATCAACACCATGTTATTCAATGGGAAACAGAGACCATTTACATGGTTAGGGTGTAGGGGTTAGGGCGTAGGGGTTAGGGCGTAGGGGTTAGGGCGTAGGGGTTAGGGCGTAGGGTTAGGGTGTAGGGGTTAGCAGGGGTTAGGGTGCAGGGGTTAGGGTGCAGGGGTTAGGGTGCAGGGTTAGGGTGCAGGGGTTAGGGTGCAGGGGTTAGGGTGTAGGGGTTAGGGGATAGGGGATAGGGGTTAGGGACACATCAACACCATGTTATTCAATGGGAAACAGAGACCATTTACATGGTTAGGGTGTAGGGGTTAGGGTGTAGGGGTTAGGGGTTAGGGTTAGGGTGTAGGATAGGGTGTAGGGGTTAGGGTGTAGGGGTTAGGGTGTAGGGGTTAGGGTGTAGGGGTTAGGGTGTAGAGATTAGGGTGTAGGGGTTAGGGTGTAGAGGTTAGGGTGTAGGGTTAGGGTGTAGAGGTTAGGGTGTAGGGGTTAGGGTGTAGGGGTTAGGGTGTAGGGGTTAGGGGGTAGAGGTTAGGGGTGTAGAGGTCAGGGGTTATGGTGTAGGGTGTTAGGGTGTAGGGGTTAGAGGTTAGGGGGTAGAGGTTAGGGGTAGGGGTTAGGGGATAGGGGTTAGGGTGTAGGGGTTAGGGGGTAGAGGTTAGGGTGTAGGGGTCAGGGTGTAGGGGTTAGGGTGTAGGGGTGTAGGGGTTAGGGTGTTAGGGGTTAGGGTGTAGGGGTTAGGGTGTAGGGTGTTAGGGTGCAGGGGTTAGGGTGCAGGGTTAGGGTGCAGGGTTAGGGTGCAGGGGTTAGGGTGCAGGGGTTAGGGTGCAGGGGTTAGGGTGTAGGGGTTAGGGATAGGGGATAGGGGTTGGGACACATCAACACCATGTTATTCAATGGGAAACAGAGACCATTTACATGGTTAGGGTGTAGGGTTAGGGTGTAGGGGTGTAGGGGTTAGGGTGTAGGGGATAGGGTGTAGGGGTTAGGGTGTAGGGGTTAGGGTGTAGGGGTTAGGGTGTAGGATTAGGGTGTAGGGGTTAGGGTGTAGAGGTTAGGGTGTAGAGGTTAGGGTGTAGAGGTTAGGGTGTAGGGGTTAGGGTGTAGGGGTTAGGGGGTAGAGGTTAGGGTGTAGGGTCAGGGGTTAGGGTGTAGGGGTTAGGTTAGAGGTTAGGGTGTAGGGGTTAGGGGTAGGGGTTAGGGGTAGGGGTTAGGGTGTAGGGGTTAGGGGGTAGAGGTTAGGGTGTAGAGGTCAGGGTTAGGGGTTAGGGTGTGCGGAGAGGGGTTAGGGTGCCTCCATCACTTTAGGGTGTAGGGGAGAGGGTGTAGGGGTTAGGGTGGGGGTTATAGGGGTTAGGGTGGGTGGGGTTAGGGTGTAGGGGTTAGGGTGTAGGGGTTAGGGGATAGTATATGTTGGTGTTGTCAATAACAACAGGAGAGAAAGAGGCCTCCATCACTTCCTGGGCTGAGGACACATCAACACCATGTTATTCAATGGGAAACAGAGACCATTTACATGGTTAGGGTGTAGGGGTTAGGGGTTAGGGTGTAGGGGTTAGGGTGTAGGGGTCAGGGTGTAGGGGTTAGGGGTGTAGGGGTTAGGGGTGTAGGGGTTAGGGTGTAGGGGTCAGGGTGTAGGGGTGTAGGGGTTAGGGTGTAGGGGATAGGGTGTAGGGGTTAGGGGTGTAGGGGTTAGGGTGTAGGGGTTAGGGTGTAGGGGATAGGGTGTGGGGTTAGGGTGTAGGGGTTAGGGTGTAGGGGTTAGGGGTGTAGGGGTTAGGGGTTAGGGTGTAGAGGTTAGGGTGTAGGGGATAGAGGTTAGGGTGTAGGGGTTAGGGTGTTTAGGGTGTAGGGGTCAGGGTGTAGGGGTCAGGGTGTAGGGTCAGGGTGTAGGGGTCCCAGGGTGTAGGGGTCAGGGTGTAGGGGTCAGGGTGTAGGGGTCAGGGTGTAGGGGTCAGGGTGTAGGGGTCAGGGTGTTCAGGGTGTAGGGGTCAGGGGATAGGGTTAGGGGTTAGGGTGTAGGGGTTAGGGTGTGGGGTGTAGGGGTTAGGGTGTAGGGGTTAGGGCGTAGGGGTTAGGGCGTAGGGGTTAGGGTGTAGGGGTTAGGGTGTAGGGGATAGTAGTATATGTTGGTGTTGTCAATAACAACAGGAGAGAAAGAGGCCTCCATCACTTCCTGGGCTGAGGACACATCAACACCATGTTATTCAATGGGAAACAGGACCATTTACATGGTTAGGGTGTAGGGGTTAGGGTGTAGGGGTTAGGGTGTAGGGGTTAGGGGATAGTATATGTTGGTGTTGTCAATAACAACAGGAGAGAAAGAGGCCTCCATCACTTCCTGGGCTGAGGACACATCAACACCATGTTATTCAATGGGAAACAGAGACCATTTACATGGTTAGGGTGTAGGGGTTAGGGGCGTGGGGTTAGGGTGTAGGGGTTAGGGTGTAGGGGTTAGGGTGTAGGGGTTAGGGTGTAGGGGTTAGGGTTAGGGGTTAGGGTGTAGGGGTTAGGGTGTAGGGTGTAGGGGTTAGGGTGTAGGGATTAGGGTGTAGGGGTTAGGGTGCAGGGGTTAGGGTGCAGGGTTAGGGTGTAGGGTTAGGGTGCAGGGTTAGGGTGCAGGGGTTAGGGTGCAGGGGTTAGGGTGTAGGGGTTAGGGTGGAGGGGTTAGGGGATAGGGGTTAGGGACACATCAACACCATGTTATTCAATGGGAAACAGAGACCATTTACATGGTTAGGGTGTAGGGGTTAGGGTGTAGGGGTTAGGGTGTAGATTTAGTGTAGAGGTTAGGGTGTAGAGGTTAGGGTGTATTAGGGTGTAGGGGTTAGGGTGTAGGGGTTAGGGTGTAGGGGTTAGGGTGTAGGGGTTAGGGTTGTAGAGGTTAGGGTGTAGGGGTTAGGGTGTAGGGGTTAGGGTTAGGGTTAGGGTGTTAGAGGTTAGGGTGTAGGGGTTAGGGTGTAGTTTAGGGTTAGGGTGTTAGGGTGTAGAGGTTAGGGTGTAGGGGTTAGGGTGTAGGGGTTAGGGTGTTAGGGGTTAGGGTGTGTGGGGTTAGTTAGGGTGTAGGGGTTAGTTAGGGTGTAGGGGTTAGTTAGGGTGTAGGGGTTAGTTAGGGTGTAGGGGTTAGTTAGGGTGTAGGGGTTAGGGTCCCCTAAAGCTGAGGGGTTAGGGTGTTAGGTGTAGGGGTTAAGGTCCCCTAAAGCTGAGGGTTAGGGGTTAGGGGTTAGTTAGGGTGTTAGGCTGTAGGGGTTCAGTTAGGGTGTTAGGGGTCTAGTGTAAAGTTAGGGTGTTAGGGTGTAATGTAATTAGGGTGTAGGGTTAGGGTGTCCAGGGTGTAGGGGTTAGGGTGTTAGGGAAACAACATTAGGGGTTAGGGTGTAGGGTTAGGGTGTTAGGGTGTAAAGGGTGTTAGGCTGTAGGGGTTAGGGGTTAGGGTGTAGGGGTTGTTAGGGTGTAGGGGTTAGGGTGTTAGGGTGTAGGGGTTAGGGTGTTAGGGTGTAAACAGGGTTAGTTAGGCTGTAGGGGTTTGTTAGGGTGTAGGGGTTAATATTAGGGTGTAGGGGTTAGTTAGGGTGTAGGGTTAATTAGGGTGTAGGGATTAGGGTGTTAGGCTGTAGAACTTAGGGTGTAATATGTAGTTAGGGTGTAACTGTAGTTAGTGTAGGCTGTAGGGGTTGAGTTAGGGTGTAGGGGTTAGTTAGGGTGTAGGGGTTAGGGTGTTAGGCTGTAGGGGATATGTTAGGCTGTAGGGACTTAGGGTGTCAATATGTAGGGGTTAGGGTGTTACTGTAGGGGTTAGGGTGTTAGGCTGTAGGGGTTAGTTAGGCTGTAGGGGTTAATATGTAGGGGTTAGTTGGGTGTAGGGGTTAGGGTGTTAGGCTGTAGGGGTTAGGGTGTTAGGCTGTAGGGGTTAGGGTGTTAGGGTGTAGGGGTTAGGGTGTTAGGCTGTAGGGGTTAGGGTGTTAGGCTGTAGGGGTTAGGGTGTAAGGATGTAGGGGTTAGGGTGTAAGGATGTAGGGGTTAGGGTGTAAGGCTGTAGGGTTAGGTGTTAGGCTGTAGGGGTTATGTAGGCTGTAGGGGGTTAATATGGTGTTAGGCTGTAGGGGTTAGGGTGTTAGGCTGTAGGGGTTAGGGTCCCCTAAAGCTGAGGGGTTAGGCTGTAGGCTGTAGGGGTTAGGGTGTTAGGCTGTAGGGGTTAGGGTGTTAGGCTGTAGGGGTTAGGGTCCCCTAAAGCTGAGGGTTAGGGTGTAAATGTAGGGTTAGGGTGTTAGGCTGTAGGGGTTAGGGTGTTAGGCTGTAGGGGTTAGGGTCCCTAAAGCTGAGGGGTTAGGGTGTAGGGTGTAGGGGTTAGGGTCCCCTGTGAGGGTTAGGGTGTAGGGGTTAGGGTCCCCTAAAGCTGAGGGGTTAGGGTGTATGGTGTGGGGTTAGGGTCCCCTAAAGCTGAGGGTTAGGGTGTAGGGGTTAGGCTGTAGGGGTTAGGGTCCCAGGCTGTAGGGGTTAGGGTGTTAGGCTGTAGGGGTTAGGGTGTAGGGGTCAGGGTCCCTAAAGCTGAGGGGGGTTAGGGTGTAGGGTGTAGGGGTCCCATAGGGTGTAGGGGTTAGGGTCCCCTAAAGCTGAGGGGTTAGGGTGTAGGGTGTATACCTCTAGCGTGGTTCCATTCGTGGGCCTCCCTAAAGCTGAGGGGTCGTGGGCTGTAGTCCCCATGATGACAGAAATAATCATCCGTGCTCAACACCACCCCATGTGGGTTCTGTTCCAGCATGGCCCTACACACACACACACACACACAGGGATAACACACACACACACACACACACACACACAGGGATAACACACACACACACACACAGGGATAACACACACACACACACAGGGATAACACACACACACACACAGGGATAACACAGGATTGACACACACACACACACAGGGATAACACACACACACACACACACACACACACACACACACACACACACACACACACACACACACACAGGGATAACACACACACACCAGGGATAACACACACACACACACACACACACAGGGATAACACACACACACACACACACAGGGATAAACTGTACACACACACACACACATAGGAATAACACACGCATGCAAGCACAAACGATTATTGGTGAGTGTGGTTAACATTATTGTAAACACACACACACACACCCATCCAACACCCCGCCCACCCCTATACACACACCTGTACACGCCCCCTTACCGGGCCAGGGTGGACTTGCCCGACCCAGGAGCTCCCCGTGCGTGCAGCACTAGGACATGCCCCTCCAGCCGGAGCCTACCATGTTGCCCAGAGAGGAGGGGTGCTCTGGGGCCAGCAGACACACCCCTGTCCAAGACCTGGGACGGTCGCGGCTTGACCGACAGGGCCCTGGGCCAACCAGTGGGAGGTTGTGGCTGTAGTGCCAGGAGGAGGGGTTAGCGCCACAGGGACGATAAATGCCGGCCCCAATTGCCTGATTTCCCGGACATGCGGTTGGAACTCCGGCCTCGAATATTCCAGAACGACGGGTTGTTGAGTCTCTTCTTCTCCTGCGACGCTTAGTCTGCAAATTGTCCTCGCCCCCTTACTACGCCACCTGGTGGGTGTAGGGTCCGCTCCCCTCTGGATGAACGGTGAACTGGTCCAGTTTCCTGTATGCCTGGAATGCAGAGGGGCGATCGGCGTGCCCCTGGGTCCAAAAGCAGGCTGGGTTTAGTTCTGTCCGTCTCGGATGGCGATGAAGTCAGATGGCTGAAGTCCAGTAATGACCGTTGCCGCCGGTAACCGTGCTCCTCCAGAGAAGTTGAGGCTCAGGTCAGAGACAGGGGAGTGAGGTCCGCTAGCCTGCCCAGCTGAGAACACCCTGTCTGGGCATGGCTGGTCCCCTGGGAGCCCCCTCCTGGAGGCTGAGGCTCTTGGGCTGGACTGGAGCGGCTGTGGCAGGGCCTGTTGCTGGGCGCCCGGGGCTACTGGGAAGGAGAGGGAAGAGACGGATGAGGAAGAGGAGTGAAGATCACCGTGGTCCCTCGCTTCAGCTTCCTGCTGTAGGGTAAGATTCTCCAGCTCACGGTCGATCAGAACATCAAACTCTTCCGTCAAGTCAGTGGTCAGGTCCTGGTTATCTTCGTGCGGAGAGGAGGGGCCCGTCGGGGAGGAGAGGGGGACAGCTGACTCCCCGTAGGAGGGTGGGGGTGAAGGTCTGTTTGGAGGAGTTGTGTTGGGGGCTGAGTCCCAGAGCTGCGGTAGCTCAAACCCGGAGAGGAGGGGAGGGAGGGGGCCAACACGCTCAGCTGCTACAGACAGCTCCAGGAGAGAATCCATCGCATTCTCAACTACAGGAAGAGACATGGAAGGAGAAAAAGGAGAGAGAATATGTGGTAGGAGAGAGAGAACTGTAGTCCCAAAAGTAGAGTTGTCCCAGAGGTGGTAGGAGAGAGAGAGAGAGAGAGATGGTAGGAGAAGAGAGAGAGAAAGAGAGATGGTAGGAGAGAGAGAGAAAGAGATGGTAGGAGAGAGAGGTGGTAGGAGAGAGAGACTGTAGAGGTGGTAGGAGTAGTCCCAAAGAGATGGTAGAGGAGAGAGAGGTGGTAGGAGAGAGAGAGAGAAAATGTAGAACTGTAGTCCCAATATGGTAGGAGTTGAGAGAGAAAAGAGAAAGAGAGAGACTGGTAGGAGGGAAGAGTAAGAGAAAGAGAAATAGGGGAACAGTTGGTTAAATTAATTCTTTAGTGTTTTGAGGACGACACAAATAGTAATTTCCAAAGTTTGCTGCTCCAGTGTCTTTAGATAATTTTTGTCAGATGTTACTATGGAATACTGAAGTATAATTACAAGCATTTCATAAGTGTCAAAGGCTTTTATTGACAATTACATGAAGTTGATGCAAAGAGTCAATATTTGCAGTGTTGACCCTTCTTTTTCAAGACCTCTGCAATCCGCCCTGGTATGCTGTCAGTTAACTGTCTGGGCCACATGATGGCAGCCCATAATCAATGCTTGGGTTTGTCAGAATGTGTAGGTTTTTGTTTTCCACCCGCCTCTTGAGGATTGTCCACAAGTTCTCAATAGGATAAGGTCTGGGGAGTTTCCTGGCCATGGAACCAAAATATCGATGTTTTGTTCCCGAGCCACTTAGTTATCACTTTTGCCTTATGGCAAGGTGCTCCATCTGCTGGAAAAGGCATTGTTAGTCACCAAACTGTTCCTGGATGGTTGGGAGAAGTTGCTCTCAGAGGATGTGTCGGTACCATTCTTTATTCATGGCTGTGTTCTTAGGCAAAATTGTGAGTGAGCCCACTCCCTTGGCTGAGAAGCAACCCCACACATGAATGGTCTCTGGATGCTTTACTGTTGGCATGACACAGGACTGATGGTAGCGCTCACCTTGTCTTCTCCGGACAAGCTTTTTCTGGATGCCCCAAACAATGTAAAGGAATTCATCAAAGAAAAACTGTCATCCCAATATCAGTAGTCCAATCCCTGTACCTTCTGCAGAATATCAGTCTGTCCCTGATGTTTTTCCTGGAGAGAAGTGGCTCTTTGCTGCCCTTCTTGACACCAGGCCATCCTCCAAAAGTCTTCGCCTCACTGTGCGTGCAGATGCACTCACACCTGCCTGTATTCCTGAGCAAGCTCTGTACTGGTGGTGCCCATCCCGCAGCTGAATCAACTTTGAACGGTCCTGGAGCTTGCAACTTTCTTGGGCGCCCTGACCTTCTTCACAACAATTGAACCGCTCCCTTGAAGTTCTTGATGATCCGAAAAATGGTTGATTTAGGTTCAATCTTACTGGCAGCGATATCTATAGCCGTGAAGCCCTTTTTGTACGATGATGACGACGACACGTGTTTCCTTGCAGGTAACTGGTTGACAGAGGAAGAACTGATTCCAAGTACCACCCTCCTTTTTGAAGCTTCCAGTCTGTTATTCGAACTCAATCAGCATGACAGGGTGATCTCCAGCCTTATCCTGTTCAACACTCAAACCTGTGTTAACTGACAATAACTGACATGATGTCAGCTGGTCCCAATATGTGTGGCAGGGCTGAAATGCAGCAGAAATGTTTTGGGGGATTCAGTTAATTTGCATGGCAAAGAGGGACTTTGCAATTAATTGCAATTCATCTGATCACTCTTCATAACATTCTGGAGTATATGCAAATTGCCATTACACAAACTGAGGCAGCAAACTTTGTGAAAATTTATGTTTGTGTCATTCTCAAAAATGTTAATATAATAAGTCACAATGTCCTGTTGAACTGTAGTCTCAATATGTACTGTTGAACTGTAGTCCCAATATGTACTGTTGAACTGTAGTCCCAATATGTCCTGTTGAACTGTAGTCCCAATATGTACTGTTGAACTGTAGTCCCAATATGTACTGTTGAACTGTAGTCCCAATATGTACTGTTGAACTGTAGTCTCAATATGTCCTGTTGAACTGTAGTCTCAATATGTACTGTTGAACTGTAGTCTCAATATGTCCTGTTGAACTGTAGTCTCAATATGTACTGTTGAACTGTAGTCTCAATATGTACTGTTGAACTGTAGTCTCAATATGTACTGTTGAACTGTAGTCTCAATATGTACTGGTGAACTGTAGTCCCAATATGTACTGTTGAACTGTAGTCTCAATGTGTACTGTTGAACTGTAGTCCCAATATGTACTGTTGAACTGTAGTCTCAATATGTCCTGTTGAACTGTAGTCTCAATATGTCCTGTTGAACTGTAGTCTCAATATGTACTGTTGAACTGTAGTCCCAATATGTCCTGTTGAACTGTAGTCTCAATATGTCCTGTTGAACTGTAGTCTCAATGTGTACTGTTGAACTGTAGTCCCAATATGTCCTGTTGAACTGTAGTCCCAATATGTCCTGTTGAACTGTAGTCTCAATATGTACTGTTGAACTGTAGTCTCAATATGTCCTGTTGAACTGTAGTCTCAATGTGTACTGTTGAACTGTAGTCCCAATATGTACTGTAGTCCCAATATGTACTGTTGAACTGTAGTCCCATTATGTACTGTTGAACTGTAGTCCCAATATGTACTGTTGAACTGTAGTCTCAATATGTACTGTTGAACTGTAGTCCCAATATGTACTGTTGAACTGTAGTCTCAATGTGTCCTGTTGAACTGTAGTCCCAATATGTACTGTTGAACTGTAGTCCCAATATGTACTGTTGAACTGTAGTCCCAATATGTACTGTTGAACTGTAGTCCCAATATGTACTGTAGTCCCAATATGTACTGTTGAACTGTAGTCTCAATATGTACTGTTGAACTGTAGTCCCAATATGTACTGTTGAACTGTAGTCTCAATATGTACTGTTGAACTGTAGTCCCAATATGTACTGTTGAACTGTAGTCCCAATATGTACTGTTGAACTGTAGTCCCAATATGTACTGTTGAACTGTAGTCCCAATATGTACTGTTGAACTGTAATATGTACTGTTGAACTGTCCCAATATGTCCTGTTGAACTGTAGTCTCAATATGTACTGTTGAACTGTAGTCCCAATATGTACTGTTGAACTGTAGTCCCAATATGTACTGTTGAACTGTAGTCCCAATATGTCCTGTTGAACTGTAGTCTCAATATGTACTGTTGAACTGTAGTCCCAATATGTACTGTTGAACTGTAGTCCCAATATGTACTGTTGAACTGTAGTCTCAATATGTACTGTTGAACTGTAGTCTCAATATGTACTGTTGAACTGTAGTCCCAATATGTACTGTAGTCCCAATATGTCCTGGTGAACTGTAGTCCCAATATGTACTGTTGAACTGTAGTCTCAATATGTACTGTTGAACTGTAGTCCCAATATGTCCTGTTGAACTGTAGTCTCAATATGTACTGTTGAACTGTAGTCTCAATATGTACTGTTGAACTGTAGTCCCAATATGTACTGTTGAACTGTAGTCTCAATATGTACTGTTGAACTGTAGTCCCAATATGTCCTGTTGAACTGTAGTCTCAATATGTCCTGTAGTCCCAATATGTACTGTAGTCCCAATGTGTACTGTTGAACTGTAGTCTCAATATGTACTGTTGAACTGTAGTCCCAATATGTCCTGTTGAACTGTAGTCTCAATATGTCCTGTTGAACTGTAGTCTCAATATGTCCTGTTGAACTGTAGTCCCAATATGTACTGTTGAACTGTAGTCCCAATGTGTCCTGTTGAACTGTAGTCCCAATGTGTACTGTTGAACTGTAGTCCCAATATGTACTGTTGAACTGTAGTCCCAATATGTACTGTTGAACTGTAGTCCCAATGTGTACTGTTGAACTGTAGTCCCAATATGTACTGTTGAACTGTAGTCCCAATATGTCCTGTTGAACTGTAGTCTCAATATGTACTGTTGAACTGTAGTCCCAATATGTACTGTAGTCTCAATGTGTACTGTTGTACTGTAGTCCCAATATGTACTGTAGTCTCAATATGTACTGTTGAACTGTAGTCCCAATATGTCCTGTTGAACTGTAGTCTCAATATGTACTGTTGAACTGTAGTCCCAATATGTCCTGTTGAACTGTAGTCCCAATGTGTACTGTTGAACTGTAGTCCCAATATGTACTGTTGAACTGTAGTCCCAATATGTACTGTAGTCTCAATATGTACTGTAGTCTCAATATGTACTGTAGTCTCAATATGTACTGTTGAACTGTAGTCTCAATATGTCCTGTTGAACTGTAGTCTCAATATGTACTGTTGAACTGTAGTCCCAATATGTACTGTTGAACTGTAGTCCCAATATGTACTGTTGAACTGTAGTCCCAATATGAACTGTAGTCCCAATATGTACTGTTGAACTGTAGTCCCAATATGTACTGTTGAACTGTAGTCCCAATATGTACTGTTGAACTGTAGTCCCAATATGTACTGTTGAACTGTAGTCCCAATATGTACTGTTGAACTGTAGTCCCAATATGTACTGTTGAACTGTAGTCCCAATATGTACTGTTGAACTGTAGTCCCAATATGTACTGTTGAACTGTAGTCCCAATATGTACTGTTGAACTGTAGTCCCAATATGTACTGTTGAACTGTAGTCTCAATATGTACTGTTGAACTGTAGTCCCAATATGTCCTGTTGAACTGTAGTCCCAATATGTACTGTTGAACTGTAGTCCCAATATGTACTGTTGAACTGTAGTCTCAATATGTACTGTTGAACTGTAGTCCCAATATGTACTGTAGTCTCAATATGTACTGTTGAACTGTAGTCCCAATATGTACTGTAGTCTCAATGTGTACTGTTGTACTGTAGTCCCAATATGTACTGTAGTCCCAATATGTACTGTTGAACTGTAGTCCCAATATGTACTGTAGTCCCAATATGTACTGTTGAACTGTAGTCCCAATATGTACTGTTGAACTGTAGTCCCAATATGTACTGTTGAACTGTAGTCCCAATATGTACTGTTGAACTGTAGTCCCAATATGTACTGTTGAACTGTAGTCCCAATATGTACTGTTGAACTGTAGTCCCAATATGTACTGTTGAACTGTAGTCTCAATATGTACTGTAGTCCCAATATGTACTGTTGAACTGTAGTCTCAATATGTACTGTTGAACTGTAGTCCCAATGTGTACTGTTGAACTGTAGTCCCAATGTGTACTGGTGAACTGTAGTCTCAATATGTACTGTAGTCCCAATATGTACTGTTGAACTGTAGTCCCAATATGTACTGTTGAACTGTAGTCCCAATATGTACTGTTGAACTGTAGTCCCAATATGTACTGTTGAACTGTAGTCCCAATATGTACTGTTGAACTGTAGTCCCAATATGTACTGTTGAACTGTAGTCCCAATATGTACTGTTGAACTGTAGTCTCAATATGTACTGTTGAACTGTAGTCCCAATATGTACTGTTGAACTGTAGTCCCAATATGTACTGTTGAACTGTAGTCCCAATATGTACTGTTGAACTGTAGTCCCAATATGTACTGTTGAACTGTAGTCCCAATATGTACTGTTGAACTGTAGTCCCAATATGTACTGTTGAACTGTAGTCCCAATATGTACTGTTGAACTGTAGTCCCAATATGTACTGTTGAACTGTAGTCCCAATATGTACTGTTGAACTGTAGTCCCAATATGTACTGTTGAACTGTAGTCCCAATATGTACTGTTGAACTGTAGTCCCAATATGTACTGTTGAACTGTAGTCCCAATATGTACTGTTGAACTGTAGTCCCAATATGTACTGTTGAACTGTAGTCCCAATATGTACTGTTGAACTGTAGTCCCAATATGTACTGTTGAACTGTAGTCCCAATACTGTAACTGTAGTCCCAATATGTACTGTTGAACTGTAGTCCCAATATGTACTGTTGAACTGTAGTCCCAATATGTACTGTAACTGTAGTCCCAATATGTACTGTTGAACTGTAGTCCCAATATGTACTGTTGAACTGTAGTCCCAATATGTACTGTTGAACTGTAGTCCCAATATGTACTGTTGAACTGTAGTCCCAATATGTACTGTTGAACTGTAGTCCCAATATGTACTGTTGAACTGTAGTCCCAATATGTACTGTTGAACTGTAGTCCCAATATGTACTGTTGAACTGTAGTCCCAATATGTACTGTTGAACTGTAGTCCCAATATGTACTGTTGAACTGTAGTCCCAATATGTACTGTTGAACTGTAGTCCCAATATGTACTGTTGAACTGTAGTCCCAATATGTACTGTTGAACTGTAGTCCCAATATGTACTGTTGAACTGTAGTCCCAATATGTACTGTTGAACTGTAGTCCCAATATGTACTGTTGAACTGTAGTCCCAATATGTACTGTTGAACTGTAGTCCCAATATGTACTGTTGAACTGTAGTCCCAATATGTACTGTTGAACTGTAGTCCCAATATGTACTGTTGAACTGTAGTCCCAATATGTACTGTTGAACTGTAGTCCCAATATGTACTGTTGAACTGTAGTCCCAATATGTACTGTTGAACTGTAGTCCCAATATGTACTGTTGAACTGTAGTCCCAATATGTACTGTTGAACTGTAGTCCCAATATGTACTGTTGAACTGTAGTCCCAATATGTACTGTTGAACTGTAGTCCCAATATGTACTGTTGAACTGTAGAATATGTACTGTAGTCCCAATATGTACTGTTGAACTGTAGTCCCAATATGTACTGTTGAACTGTAGTCCCAATATGTACTGTTGAACTGTAGTCCCAATATGTACTGTTGAACTGTAGTCCCAATATGTACTGTTGAACTGTAGTCCCAATATGTACTGTTGAACTGTAGTCCCAATATGTACTGTTGAACTGTCCCAATATGTACTGTTGAACTGTAGTCCCAATATGTACTGTTGAACTGTAGTCCCAATATGTACTGTTGAACTGTAGTCCCAATATGTACTGTTGAACTGTAGTCCCAATATGTACTGTTGAACTGTAGTCCCAATATGTACTGTTGAACTGTAGTCCCAATATGTACTGTTGAACTGTAGTCCCAATATGTACTGTTGAACTGTAGTCCCAATATGTACTGTTGAACTGTCCCAATATGTACTGTTGAACTGTAGTCCCAATATGTACTGTTGAACTGTAGTCCCAATATGTACTGTTGAACTGTAGTCCCAATATGTACTGTACTTTGAACTGTAGTCCCAATATGTACTGTTGAACTGTAGTCCCAATATGTACTGTTGAACTGTAGTCCCAATATGTACTGTTGAACTGTAGTCCCAATATGTACTGTTGAACTGTAGTCCCAATATGTACTGTTGAACTGTAGTCCCAATATGTACTGTTGAACTGTAGTCCCAATATGTACTGTTGAACTGTAGTCCCAATATGTACTGTTGAACTGTAGTCCCAATATGTACTGTTGAACTGTAGTCCCAATATGTACTGTTGAACTGTAGTCCCAATATGTACTGTTGAACTGTAGTCCCAATATGTACTGTTGAACTGTAGTCCCAATATGTACTGTTGAACTGTAGTCCCAATATGTACTGTTGAACTGTAGTCCCAATATGTACTGTTGAACTGTAGTCCCAATATGTACTGTTGAACTGTAGTCCCAATATGTACTGTTGAACTGTAGTCCCAATATGTACTGTAGTCCCAATATGTACTGTTGAACTGTAGTCCCAATATGTACTGTTGAACTGTAGTCCCAATATGTACTGTTGAACTGTAGTCCCAATATGTACTGTTGAACTGTAGTCCCAATATGTACTGTTGAACTGTAGTCCCAATATGTACTGTTGAACTGTAGTCCCAATATGTACTGTTGAACTGTAGTCCCAATATGTACTGTTGAACTGTAGTCCCAATATGTACTGTTGAACTGTGAACTGTAGTCCCAATATGTACTGTTGAACTGTAGTCCCAATATGTACTGTTGAACTGTAGTCCCAATATGTACTGTTGAACTGTAGTCCCAATATGTACTGTAGTCCCAATATGTACTGTTGAACTGTAGTCCCAATATGTACTGTAGTCCCAATATGTACTGTTGAACTGTAGTCCCAATATGTACTGTAGTCCCAATATGTACTGTTGAACTGTAGTCCCAATGTGTACTGTTGAACTGTAGTCCCAATATGTACTGTAGTCCCAATATGTACTGTTGAACTGTAGTCCCAATATGTACTGTTGAACTGTCCCAATATGTACTGTTGAACTGTAGTCCAATGTGTACTGTTGAACTGTAGTCCCAATATGTACTGTTGAACTGTAGTCCCAATATGTACTGTTGAACTGTAGTCCCAATATGTACTGTTGAACTGTAGTCCCAATATGTACTGTTGAACTGTAGTCCCAATATGTACTGTTGAACTGTAGTCCCAATATGTACTGTTGAACTGTAGTCCCAATATGTACTGTTGAACTGTAGTCCCAATATGTACTGTTGAACTGTAGTCCCAATATGTACTGTAGTCCCAATATGTACTGTTGAACTGTAGTCCCAATATGTACTGTTGAACTGTAGTCCCAATGTGTACTGTTGAACTGTAGTCCCAATGTGTACTGTTGAACTGTAGTCCCAATGTGTACTGTTGAACTGTAGTCCCAATATGTACTGTTGAACTGTAGTCCCAATATGTACTGTAGTCCCAATATGTACTGGTGAACTGTAGTCCCAATATGTACTGTAGTCCCAATATGTACTGTTGAACTGTAGTCCCAATATGTACTGTTGAACTGTAGTCCCAATATGTACTGTAGTCCCAATATGTACTGTTGAACTGTAGTCCCAATATGTACTGTAGTCCCAATATGTACTGTTGAACTGTAGTCCCAATATGTACTGTTGAACTGTAGTCCCAATATGTACTGTTGAACTGTAGTCCCAATGAGTACTGTTGAACTGTAGTCCCAATATGTACTGTTGAACTGTAGTCCCAATATGTACTGTAGTCCCAATATGTACTGTTGAACTGTAGTCCCAATATGTACTGTTGAACTGTAGTCCCAATATGTACTGTTGAACTGTAGTCCCAATATGTACTGTTGAACTGTAGTCCCAATATGTACTGTAGTCCCAATATGTACTGTTGAACTGTAGTCCCAATATGTACTGTTGAACTGTAGTCCCAATATGTACTGTTGAACTGTAGTCCCAATATGTACTGTTGAACTGTAGTCCCAATATGTACTGTTGAACTGTAGTCCCAATATGTACTGTTGAACTGTAGTCCCAATATGTACTGTTGAACTGTAGTCTCAATATGTACTGTTGAACTGTAGTCTCAATATGTACTGTAGTCCCAATATGTACTGTTGAACTGTAGTCCCAATATGTACTGTTGAACTGTAGTCCCAATATGTACTGGTGAACTGTAGTCCCAATATGTACTGTAGTCCCAATATGTACTGTTGAACTACAGTAACCTCATGACACCAGTGCATTATGCAACATGATCACAGTCAGTACACACACGACATTGAAACACACACTAACGCGGAGTTTATCCTATTCACAAAATAGTAAAGTAAATTGTTAGCCTGGATGCTTTTTTGACTTTAGTTATTCATCTTGTGTAAAAAAAAAAAAAAAATTAAAAAAATAAGAAAAACATTTTGTGTTTTAGATTGAGTGTCGGGTGTAAAGTGGATGAGCAGGGATGTGTGGGAAGAGAGGTGACGTCACATAACGTCTGACATAACGTTGATCGACATAATCAATCATATGATCAATATGGGAAATATCGGTCAAAGGGACCAGAGCAGCATTGCTGTTGCAACAACGCACCCAACCAATCACGTTTAGGTACATACTTAATAATATCTAGATATTGATCTAAAAACTTTGTCACAACTAGTAGCTACGTTCAACTTGTCAGTCAAGAGTCATTTACCTTTGAAGTCACACTCGGCCAACACAATGTAAAGAACTTCCGGATCCAGGTGGTAAAACATCTCCTTCATGGTCCTCACGATCTCGTCCTTGTCCTGAGAAGTAGCCGAGATTCCTCCTGAGTTTGTCGAAACGAGCATATTAGTACTACCGTAGTCGTGAGAGTTAGTCCCGGTGTTGAATTCACTTCTCGACAGCGGCGCGCCGTCACTCGTTCCCGGTATTCGGTAGTAGTTGTTGTCGTTTGATAACCCGGGTACTCTGGCCGGGCTATGGCCGTTTTTCTTTTTCCTTGGCATTCTCGGTGTGCTAATGTTTAAAAACAGTTGTCTTATGGAAGTATCTCACTAGCGTGGTGTTGTGGCCATGTTAAAAACAACGGAAGAAGCTGGTTTCAGGAAGCTGGGCTGAAACAACAGTAGCGCACCAAGCGGCTGGGTTGGTCAACTACACTTCATCCTGATAGATACTGGAGAGAGAAATAAGACCACGCTGAAAACCTGCCAAATCAACTTTTGTAGTTCCCAAATAGATGTTGTCGTTACGTTGTTGTTCATTTAAATCCATTTCAATTCAAGGGCCTTTATTGGCATGGGAAACATATGTTAAAGTAAGTGAGGTAGATAATATACAAAAGTGAAATAAACAATACAAATTAACAGTAAACATTACACATACAGAAGCTGCAAAAGAATAATAAAGACATTTATGTCATATTGTTGTAACAATGTACAAATGGTTAATAAACAAAAGGGAAAATAAATAAGCACAAATATGGGTTGTAATTTACAATGGTGTTAAATCATTCTCTTTTACATTTATTAAATATCTGCAACTTTGGTACACTGGCATACTATAAGTGCCTTGTCTGCTATTCTAATTTATTTGGTACAGTATTGAATACTCCTTCCAAACCTCTTAAATTATATTCCGGCCATGCACAAACCTAGAATCAGTTTTCCCCTTCCCTCCCCCCACAACTTCAACCCCTATCCATTCAGGGAACTTCTAAATACTGACCTGGGATCAGCATCTCTTGTCGGGTTTTTATGTTCCTGCATCTAAAAAAAGAAAAGAAGGGGGAAGTTGGAGTTTGGTTTTTCCGAGTCCCGCTTGATGAGGTGTGTTGCAGTACCCCGGTCAGACCGAGGACGGCGCCGTCCACCCAGCGTCCACAGAGGGGACATTCAAACTGCTGAGACTGGCTGCTGAGACTGGAGACACGGAGCTTTGTGCCGAAACTAAAAACACACACACAACCTCATGAATTAAAACCGCTCATTGGTGAGGTAAATATGATACAGGAATTACATGTTGGGTTTATTTTTGGTGGACCGCGGCTACTGTTTTTGCAGATATTTTTGGCTCATAGTTGTATGTGTACAAAAAAGCTTTCTTTTGTTATAATTGTGATGTTGGAGAGGGAGGGCGACGATTGCATTTTTTACAACCAAGAGAAGTAAGCGCCACTGTAAGGAAACGATGTGAAGAGAGAGACAGAGACAGAGAGAGCTTGAAGTTGAAACAAACATAACGAAGTTGATTTATCTTTATTTTCCTGGACAAATAAAGTTGTTTTTTACTTCTAAACGCTAAACATGACAGGAAGTCGTTCGCAGGAAGAGGTCTTGAGAATAACTATTATTCGTGAATTTAATTTCTGTCTCTTTTGGTAACAACAGTGATGTGCAAATGTGATGGTGTTCTCTGTGAGTAGTTTGAGGCCTAGGCTAATAATGCTAACGATGCTAACAACGCTAACGATGCTAACAACGCTAACATTTCTAAAATAGCTAAAAATGCTAGCTGGTTAGCTTAGCTTAGCATACACAGTGCGGGTCTTGTGAACCAACTACCATAGCTAGCTAGCTAGCATCGCAACTCCTCTTGCAATAGTAGTATGTTTATTTTTATAGATATTCATTTGATTTGTCGGACTCGTTCAACATACACACAGGTGTAATGGTATATATATTGTATTTGAAATCGCAAACCAAACTGGTGGCTACAAAACATCTAACGTTAATCTTTATGTAAGAACATGCGATTGCAGAGCGGATATCGCGCTGTTTAGCTAACATGCTAACTAGCACAGCCAGGATTTTTACATTTTTTAATTATACAAAAAAAACTACTTCATTCAGGGAGACATTTCCCCCTAGTCGACTGACGCGTTCCTATTCCCCTCGCAGTCTATCGCATAAATAATAATCAGAAGCACAAAACAGTGTTTTAAAACGATGTTTTTTTGAGAAGTGCGGTAGAATGGTTGTGTTGATTTGTGTTTTGTTTGCTGGCCTATAGAGGCCAGTAGAGGACTGTGTGGATTAAAACGACGACAAGCATGGAGTTCCCGCAGCAGCAGAAACCGGCGGGGGACAGCAAGATCACCTACCCGCCTGGAGTGAAGGAAATCACGGAGAAGATAAGCAACGATGAGGTGGTGAAACGGCTGAAGGTTAGTCGGTTAAAACCAACCCCCCTCCCTCCCCATGGCCATCTGTCAAGTCTCACTGAGCTAGGATGTGTTCAGGTGGTTTGCAGAGACCTAGTGAGCTTGGGGGGGGGTTTCTCACTGTAAACATACTGTAGCTATATCTCTTCAGACTCACTACATCAATGTCCAGCACACTGGCCGATTACTAATAACGCCCGAGTTAAGTCGTACACTAGTATAGGCAGGGAGAGAGAGAGAGAGAGAGGCTGAGATGGAGGTAAAAACAATCATAGCTTTTTCAGAGACGGTAGCTATCTATGGTCAGGATTATTATTATTTTTCTTCCAATAACATTGCTACTCTGCTGGGAAGCCAGAGGTGTTATAGGTGACGTTGTCATGGTACCGGACCACAGGTCATAGATCTAGAACACCGTGACTGTCGGCGTTCTTTATGACGTCGTTGTGTATGTGACGTCATGCACTGTCTTGTGTACCTGCGGTATGATGTCATGAATGGGGGGACCGAAGGGGTGGGGGGACCGACCACCTCTATGGAAACCTCTCTGTGTGTCTGCTACTGTTTTTTGTTCTGCGGAGGATAGACAGACAGAGGGCCGACAGACAGGCAGGGGGCCGACAGACAGGCAGGGGGCCGGCAGACAGGCAGGGGGCCGGCAGACAGGCAGGCACGCAGAGTGCCAACAGACAGGCAGAGGGCCAACAGACAGACAGGCACGCAGAGGGCCAACAGACAGACAGACAGACAGGCACGCAGAGGGCCAACAGACAGGCAGGCAGGCACGCAGAGGACCAACAGACAGGCAGGCAGGCAGAGGGCCAACAGACAGGCAGACAGGCAGAGGGCCAACAGACAGACAGGCAGGCACGCAGAGGGCCAACAGACAGGCAGGCAGGCACGCAGAGGGCCAACAGACAGGCAGGCAGGCAGGCAGAGGGCCAACAGACAGGCAGGCAGGCAGGCAGAGGGCCAACAGACAGGCAGGCAGGCAGAGGGCCAACAGACAGGCAGGCAGGCAGAGGGCCAACAGACAGACAGACAGGCAGAGGGCCAACAGACAGACAGGCAGGGGAGGGCCAACAGACAGGCAGGCAGGCAGACAGGCAGGCAGACAGGCAGGCAGGCGCAGAGGGCCAACAGACAGGCAGGCACGGGCCAACAGACAGACAGGCCAACAGACAGGCAGGGGCCAACAGACAGACAGACAGACAGGCACGCAGAGGGCCAACAGACAGGCCAGGCAGGCAGGCACGCAGAGGGCCAACAGACAGGCAGGCAGGCAGAGGGCCAACAGACAGGCAGACAGGCAGAGGGCCAACAGACAGACAGGCAGGCACGGCAGAGGGCCAACAGGCAGAGGGCAGGCAGGCAGGCAGCAGGGGGCCAACAGACAGGCAGGCAGGCGCAGAGGGCCAACAGACAGGCAGGCCAGGCAGGCAGAGGGCCAACAGGCAGAGGGCCAACAGGCAGAGGGCCAGGGCAGAGGGCCAACAGACAGGCAGGCAGGCAGGCAGGCGGAGGGCCAACAGACAGACAGGCAGGCAGAGGGCCAACAGACAGACAGGCAGGCCAGGACAGACAGGCACGCAGAGGGCCAACAGGCAGGCAGGCAGACAGACAGGCGGAGGGCCAACAGACAGACAGGCAGGCGGAGGACCAACAGACAGGCAGGCAGGCAGAGGGCCAACAGACAGGCAGGCACGCAGAGGGCCAACAGGCAGACAGACAGGCAGAGGGCCAACAGACAGGCAGGCAGGCACGCAGAGGGCCAACAGGCAGGCAGGCAGGCCAGGCAGGGCCAGACAGGCAGGCAGAGGGCCAACAGGCAGAGGGCCAACAGGCAGGCAGGCACGCAGAGGGCCAGACAGGCAGGCAGGCACGCAGAGGGCCAACAGGCAGGCAGGCACGCAGAGGGCCAACAGGCAGAGGGCCAACAGGCAGGCAGAGGGCCAACAGGCAGGCAGGCAGCCAGGGTCAACAGGCAGGCAGGCACGCAGAGGGCCAACAGGGCAGGCAGGAGGGCCACAGGCAGAGGGCCAACAGGCAGGCAGGCAGAGGCCAAGGGCTGAGGGCCAACAGGCAGAGGGCCAACAGGGCAGAGGGCCAACAGGCAGAGGGCCAACAGGCAGAGGGCCAGGCAGGCAGAGGCCAACAGGCTGAGGGCCAACAGACAGGCAGGCAGGCAGGCAGGCAGGAGGGCCAACAGACAGACAGGCACGCAGAGGGCCAACAGACAGACAGGCACGCAGAGGGCCAACAGGCAGAGGGCCAACAGGCAGACAGGCAGGCGGAGGGCCAACAGACAGACAGGCAGGCGGAGGACCAACAGACAGGCAGGCCGGCACGCAGAGGGCCAACAGGCAGAGGGCCAACAGGCAGAGGGCCAACAGGCAGACAGGCAGGCGGAGGGCCAACAGGCAGACAGGCAGGCGGAGGGCCAACAGACAGACAGGCAGGCGGAGGGCCAACAGACAGGCAGGCAGGCACGCAGAGGGCCAACAGGCAGAGGGCCAACAGACAGACAGGCAGGCGGAGGGCCAACAGACAGACAGGCACGCACGCAGAGGGCCAACAGACAGACAGACAGGCACGCAGAGGGCCAACAGGCAGAGGGCCAACAGACAGACAGGCAGGCGGAGGGCCAACAGACAGGCAGGCAGGCGGAGGGCCAACAGACAGGCAGAGGGCCAACAGACAGACAGACAGGCAGAGGGCCAACAGACAGGCAGAGTGCCAACAGACAGACAGAGGACAGGCAGGCAGGCACGCAGAGTGCCAACAGACAGGCAGAGGACAGGCAGGCAGGCACGCAGAGCAACAGACAGGCAGAGGGCCAACAGACAGGCAGAGGGCCAGCAGACAGGCAGAGTGCCAACAGACAGACAGAGGACAGGCAGGCAGGCACGCAGAGTGCCAACAGACAGGCAGAGGACAGGCAGGCAGGCACGCAGAGCAACAGACAGGCAGAGGGCCGACAGACAGACAGACAGACAGGCAGGCGGAGGCCGAGTTTAAAAATGCTTCTACCCTGACTTGGGCAGGAGCTCATCGGAACTGAGAACCAGCACCTCTCATGTTCTACTGCTTGAGTTCCTGTGACTCGTATATTAGCTCCAAAGTATTGTGGAGCTCCTGCAACTAAACATAAACAGAACTGGGCCAGTACCTAAACATAAACAGAACTGGGCCAGTACCTAAACATAAACAGAACTGGGCCAGTACCTAAACATAAACAGAACTGGGCCAGTACCTAAATATAAACAGAACTGGGCCAGTACCTAAACAGAACCTATTTCAGTCCAAGTCCAAGCACTGAGCTAAACTATAGTAACTCCCTTACACAGATGTTTAAATGAGCTGTGTCTGTGAATGGGAGCCGTTTGGACAGTCTTAGTGACGGTTGTAGCTGCTTTGTGGGATGTGTCTGTGAATGGGAGCCGTTTGGACAGTCTTAGTGACAGTTGTAGCTGCTTTGTGGGATGTGTCTGTGAATGGGAGCCGTTTGGACAGTCTTAGTGACGGTTGTAGCTGCTTTGTGTGATGTGTCTGTGAATGGGAGCCGTGTGGACAGTCTTAGTGACGGTTGTAGCTGCTTTGTGGGATGTGTCTGTGAATGGGAGCCGTTTGGACAGTCTTAGTGACGGTTGTAGCTGCTTTGTGGGATGTGTCTGTGAATGGGAGCCGTTTGGACAGTCTTAGTGACGGTTGTAGCTGCTTTGTGTGATGTGTCTGTGAATGGGAGCCGTGTGGACAGTCTTAGTGACGGTTGTAGCTGCTTTGTGTGATGTATTGTTGTCTCTACCTTCTTTTCCCTTTGTGCTGTTGTCTGGGCCCAATAATGGTTGTACCTTGTGTTGCTACCATGTTGTGTTTCTACCTTGTTGATGTTGTCATGTGTTGCTACCTTGTTGTTGCTGCCATGTTGTTGCTACCTTGTTGTTGCTACCTTGTTGATGTTGTCATGTGTTGCTACCATGTTGTGTTGCTACCATGTTGTTGTCATGTTTTGTTGCTACTATGTTGATGTTGTCATGTGTTGCTACCATGTTGTGTTGCTACCATGTTGTGTTGCTACCATGTTGTTGTCATGTTGTGTTGCTGCCATGTTGTGTTGTTGCCATGTTGTGTTGCTACCATATTGTTGTCATGTTGTGTTGCTACCATGTTGTTGTCATGTTGTGCTGCTACCGTGTTGATGTTGTCATGTTGTGTTGCTACCGTGTTGATGTTGTCATGTTGTGTTGCTACCGTGTTGATGTTGTCATGTTGTGTTGTTGTCATGTTGTGTTGCTACCATGTTGTTGTCATGTTGTGTTGCTACCATGTTGTTGTCATGTTGTGTTGCTACCATGTTGTTGTCATGTTGTGCTGCTACCGTGTTGATGTTGTCATGTTGTGCTGCTACCGTGTTGATGTTGTCATGTTGTGTTGCTACCGTGTTGATGTTGTCATGTTGTGTTGCTACCATGTTGTCATGTTGTGTTGCTACCATGTTGTTGCCATGTTGTGTTGCTACCATGTTGTTGTCATGTTGTGTTGCTACTATGTTGATGTTGTCATGTGTTGCTACCATGTTGTGTTGCTACCATATTGTGTTGCTACCATGTTGTTGTCATGTGGTGTTGCTACCATGTTGTTGTCATGTTGTGTTGCTACTATGTTGATGTTGTCATGTGTTGCTACCATGTTGTGTTGCTACCATGTTGTCATGTTGCGTTGCTACCATGCTCTAGTCATGCTATGTTGTCTTAGGTCTCTCTTTATGTAGTGTTGTCTCTCTTGTCATGCTATGTTGTCTTAGGTCTCTCTTTATGTAGTGTTGTCTCTCTTGTCATGCTATGTTGTCTTAGGTCTCTCTTTATGTAGTGTTGTCTCTCTAGTCATGCTATGTTGTTGTCTTAGGTCTCTCTTTATGTAGTGTTGTCTCTCTAGTCATGCTATGTTGTTGTCTTAGGTCTCTCTTTATGTAGTGTTGTCTCTCTAGTCATGCTATGTTGTTGTCTTAGGTCTCTCTTTATGTAGTGTTGTCTCTCTAGTCATGCTATGTTGTTGTCTTAGGTCTCTCTTTATGTAGTGTTATCTCTCTAGTCATGCTATGTTGTCTTAGGTCTCTCTTTATGTAGTGTTGTCTCTAGTCATGCTATGTTGTTGTCTTAGGTCTCTCTTTATGTAGTGTTGTCTCTCTTTATGTAGTGTTGTCTCTCTAGTCATGCTATGTTGTTGTCTTAGGTCTCTCTTTATGTAGTGTTGTCTCTCTAGTCATGCTATGTTGTTGTCTTAGGTCTCTCTTTATGGAGTGTTGTCTCTTATGTAGTGTTGTCTCTCTAGTCATGCTATGTTGTCTTAGGTCTCTCTTTATGGAGTGTTGTCTCTCTAGTCATGCTATGTTGTTGTCTTAGGTCTCTCTTTATGTAGTGTTGTCTCTCTTGTCATGCTATGTTGTTGTCTTAGGTCTCTCTTTATGGAGTGTTGTCTCTCTTTATGGAGTGTTGTCTCTCTTTATGGAGTGTTGTCTCTCTTTATGTAGTGTTGTCTCTCTAGTCATGCTATGTTGTTGTCTTAGGTCTCTCTTTATGTAGTGTTGTCTCTCTTTATGTAGTGTTGTCTCTCTTTATGTAGTGTTGTCTCTCTTGTCATGCTATGTTGTTGTCTTAGGTCTCTCTTTATGTAGTGTTGTCTCTCTTGTCATGCTATGTTGTCTTAGGTCTCTCTTTATGTAGTGTTGTCTCTCTTGTCATGCTATGTTGTTGTCTTAGGTCTCTCTTTATGGAGTGTTGTCTCTCTAGTCATGCTATGTTGTTGTCTTAGGTCTCTCTTTATGTAGTGTTGTCTCTCTTGTCATGCTATGTTGTTGTCTTAGGTCTCTCTTTATGTAGTGTTGTCTCTCTAGTCATGCTATGTTGTTGTCTTAGGTCTCTCTTTATGTAGTGTTGTCTCTCTTTATGTAGTGTTGTCTCTCTTTATGTAGTGTTGTCTCTCTAGTCATGCTATGTTGTTGTCTTAGGTCTCTCTTTATGTAGTGTTGTCTCTCTAGTCATGCTATGTTGTTGTCTTAGGTCTCTCTTTATGTAGTGTTGTCTCTCTTTATGTAGTGTTGTCTCTCTTTATGTAGTGTTGTCTCTTTATGGAGTGTTGTCTCTCTTGTCATGCCATGTTGTTGTCATAGGTCTCTCTTTATGTAGTGTTGTCTCTCTAGTCATGCTATGTTGTTGTCTTAGGTCTCTCTTTATGTAGTGTTGTCTCTCTTGTCATGCTATGTTGTCTTAGGTCTCTCTTTATGTAGTGTTGTCTCTCTAGTCATGCTATGTTGTTGTCTTAGGTCTCTCTTTATGGAGTGTTGTCTCTCTTTATGTAGTGTTGTCTCTCTAGTCATGCTATGTTGTTGTCTTAGGTCTCTCTTTATGTAGTGTTGTCTCTCTAGTCATGCTATGTTGTTGTCTTAGGTCTCTCTTTATGTAGTGTTGTCTCTCTAGTCATGCTATGTTGTTGTCTTAGGTCTCTCTTTATGGAGTGTTGTCTCTCTTTATGTAGTGTTGTCTCTCTAGTCATGCTATGTTGTTGTCTTAGGTCTCTCTTTATGTAGTGTTGTCTCTCTAGTCATGCTATGTTGTTGTCTTAGGTCTATGTAGTGTTGTCTCTCTTTATGTAGTGTTGTCTCTCTAGTCATGCTATGTTGTTGTCTTAGGTCTCTCTTTATGGAGTGTTGTCTCTTATGTAGTGTTGTCTCTCTAGTCATGCTATGTTGTTGTCTTAGGTCTATGTAGTGTTGTCTCTCTTTATGTAGTGTTGTCTCTCTAGTCATGCTATGTTGTTGTCTTAGGTCTCTTTATGTAGTGTTGTCTCTCTTGTCATGCTATGTTGTTGTCTTAGGTCTCTCTTTATGTAGTGTTGTCTCTCTTGTCATGCTATGTTGTTGTCTTAGGTCTCTCTTTATGTAGTGTTGTCTCTCTTTATGGAGTGTTGTCTCTCTTTATGTAGTGTTGTCTCTCTAGTCATGCTATGTTGTTGTCTTAGGTCTCTCTTTATGTAGTGTTGTCTCGTCATGCTATGTTGTCTTAGGTCTCTCTTTATGTAGTGTTGTCTCTCTTGTCATGCTATGTTGTTGTCTTAGGTCTCTCTTTATGGAGTGTTGTCTCTCTAGTCATGCTATGTTGTTGTCTTAGGTCTCTCTTTATGTAGTGTTGTCTCTCTTGTCATGCTATGTTGTTGTCTTAGGTCTCTCTTTATGGAGTGTTGTCTCTCTAGTCATGCTATGTTGTTGTCTTAGGTCTCTCTTTATGTAGTGTTGTCTCTCTTGTCATGCTATGTTGTTGTCTTAGGTCTCTCTTTATGTAGTGTTGTCTCTCTTGTCATGCTATGTTGTTGTCTTAGGTCTCTCTTTATGGAGTGTTGTCTCTCTAGTCATGCTATGTTGTTGTCTTAGGTCTCTCTTTATGTAGTGTTGTCTCTCTTGTCATGCTATGTTGTTGTCTTAGGTCTCTCTTTATGGAGTGTTGTCTCTTTATGTAGTGTTGTCTCTCTAGTCATGCTATGTTGTTGTCTTAGGTCTCTCTTTATGGAGTGTTGTCTCTCTTTATGTAGTGTTGTCTCTCTTTATGTAGTGTTGTCTCTCTAGTCATGCTATGTTGTTGTCTTAGGTCTCTCTTTATGTAGTGTTGTCTCTCTAGTCATGCTATGTTGTTGTCTTAGGTCTATGTAGTGTTGTCTCTCTTTATGGAGTGTTGTCTCTCTAGTCATGCTATGTTGTTGTCTTAGGTCTCTCTTTATGGAGTGTTGTCTCTCTTTATGTAGTGTTGTCTCTCTAGTCATGCTATGTTGTTGTCTTAGGTCTATCTTTATGTAGTGTTGTCTCTCTTTATGTAGTGTTGTCTCTCTAGTCATGCTATGTTGTTGTCTTAGGTCTCTCTTTATGGAGTGTTGTCTCTTATGTAGTGTTGTCTCTCTAGTCATGCTATGTTGTTGTCTTAGGTCTATGTAGTGTTGTCTCTCTTTATGTAGTGTTGTCTCTCTAGTCATGCTATGTTGTTGTCTTAGGTCTCTTTATGTAGTGTTGTCTCTCTTGTCATGCTATGTTGTTGTCTTAGGTCTCTCTTTATGTAGTGTTGTCTCTCTTGTCATGCTATGTTGTTGTCTTAGGTCTCTCTTTATGTAGTGTTGTCTCTCTTTATGGAGTGTTGTCTCTCTTTATGTAGTGTTGTCTCTCTAGTCATGCTATGTTGTTGTCTTAGGTCTCTCTTTATGTAGTGTTGTCTCGTCATGCTATGTTGTCTTAGGTCTCTCTTTATGTAGTGTTGTCTCTCTTGTCATGCTATGTTGTTGTCTTAGGTCTCTCTTTATGGAGTGTTGTCTCTCTAGTCATGCTATGTTGTTGTCTTAGGTCTCTCTTTATGTAGTGTTGTCTCTCTTTATGTAGTGTTGTCTCTCTAGTCATGCTATGTTGTTGTCTTAGGTCTCTCTTTATGTAGTGTTGTCTCTCTTTATGTAGTGTTGTCTCTCTAGTCATGCTATGTTGTTGTCTTAGGTCTCTCTTTATGTAGTGTTGTCTCTCTTTATGTAGTGTTGTCTCTCTTTATGGAGTGTTGTCTCTTTATGGAGTGTTGTCTCTCTTGTCATGCCATGTTGTTGTCATAGGTCTCTCTTTATGTAGTGTTGTCTCTCTAGTCATGCTATGTTGTTGTCTTAGGTCTCTCTTTATGTAGTGTTGTCTCTCTTGTCATGCTATGTTGTTGTCTTAGGTCTCTCTTTATGTAGTGTTGTCTCTCTTGTCATGCTATGTTGTTGTCTTAGGTCTCTCTTTATGGAGTGTTGTCTCTCTTTATGTAGTGTTGTCTCTTGTCATGCTATGTTGTCTTAGGTCTCTCTTTATGTAGTGTTGTCTCTCTTGTCATGCTATGTTGTTGTCTTAGGTCTCTCTTTATGTAGTGTTGTCTCTCTTTATGTAGTGTTGTCTCTCTTTATGTAGTGTTGTCTCTCTTTATGGAGTGTTGTCTCTCTAGTCATGCTATGTTGTTGTCTTAGGTCTCTCTTTATGTAGTGTTGTCTCTCTTGTCATGCTATGTTGTCTTAGGTCTCTCTTTATGTAGTGTTGTCTCTCTTGTCATGCCATGTTGTTGTCATAGGTCTCTCTTTATGTAGTGTTGTCTCTCTAGTCATGCTATGTTGTTGTCTTAGGTCTCTCTTTATGTAGTGTTGTCTCTCTTGTCATGCTATGTTGTCTTAGGTCTCTCTTTATCTAGTGTTGTCTCTCTAGTCATGCTATGTTGTTGTCTTAGGTCTCTCTTTATGGAGTATGGTCTCTCTTTATGGAGTATTGTCTCTCTTTATGGAGTGTTGTCTCTCTTTATGTAGTGTTGTCTCTCTAGTCATGCTATGTTGTTGTCTTAGGTCTCTCTTTATGTAGTGTTGTCTCTCTTGTCATGCTATGTTGTCTTAGGTCTCTCTTTATGTAGTGTTGTCTCTCTTGTCATGCTATGTTGTTGTCTCTCTTTATGTAGTGTCTCTCTTTATGTAGTGTTGTCTCTCTTTCATGCTATGTTGTTGTCTTAGGTCTCTCTTTATGTAGTGTTGTCTCTCTTTCATGTATGTTGTCTCTCTTTATGTAGTGTTGTCTCTTTATGTAGTGTTGTCTCTCTTGTCATGCTATGTTGTCTGGTCTCTCTTTATGTAGTCTCTCTTTATGTAGTGTTGTCTCTCTAGTCATGCTATGTTGTTGTCTTAGGTCTCTCTTTATGTAGTGTTGTCTCTCTTGTCATGCTATGTTGTCTTAGGTCTCTCTTTATGTAGTGTTGTCTCTCTTGTCATGCTATGTTGTCTTAGGTCTCTCTTTATGTAGTGTTGTCTCTCTTTATGTAGTGTTGTCTCTCTTTATGTAGTGTTGTCTCTCTTTATGTAGTGTTGTCTCTCTTTATGTAGTGTTGTCTCTCTTTATGGAGTGTTGTCTCTCTTTATGGAGTGTTGTCTCTCTTGTCATGCTATGTTGTCTTAGGTCTCTCTTTATGTAGTGTTGTCTCTCTTGTCATGCTATGTTGTTGTCTTAGGTCTCTCTTTATGTAGTGTTGTCTCTCTTGTCATGCTATGTTGTTGTCTTAGGTCTCTCTTTATGTAGTGTTGTCTCTCTTTATGTCAGTGTTGTCTCTTGTCATGTATGTTGTCTTAGGTCTCTCTTTATGTAGTGTTGTCTCTCTTGTCATGCTATGTTGTCTGTCTTAGGTCTCTCTTTATGTAGTGTTGTCTCTCTTTATGTAGTGTTGTCTCTTTATGTAGTGTTGTCTCTCTTTATGGAGTGTTGTCTCTCTTGTCATGCTATGTTGTTGTCTTAGGTCTCTCTTTATGTAGTGTTGTCTCTCTTGTCATGCTATGTTGTCTTAGGTCTCTCTTTATGTAGTGTTGTCTCTCTTGTCATGCCATGTTGTTGTCATAGGTCTCTCTTTATGTAGTGTTGTCTCTCTAGTCATGCTATGTTGTTGTCTTAGGTCTCTCTTTATGTAGTGTTGTCTCTCTTGTCATGCTATGTTTGTCTTAGGTCTCTCTTTATCTAGTGTTGTCTCTCTAGTCATGCTATGTTGTTGTCTTAGGTCTCTCTTTATGGAGTGTTGTCTCTCTTTATGGAGTGTTGTCTCTCTTTATGGAGTGTTGTCTCTCTTTATGTAGTGTTGTCTCTCTAGTCATGCTATGTTGTTGTCTTAGGTCTCTTTTATGTAGTGTTGTCTCTCTTGTCATGCTATGTTGTCTTAGGTCTCTCTTTATGTAGTGTTGTCTCTCTTGTCATGCTATGTTGTCTTAGGTCTCTCTTTATGTAGTGTTGTCTCTCTTTATGTAGTGTTGTCTCTCTTTATGTAGTGTTGTCTCTCTTTATGTAGTGTTGTCTCTCTTTATGTAGTGTTGTCTCTTTATGTAGTGTTGTCTCTCTTGTCATGCTATGTTGTCTTAGGTCTCTCTTTATGTAGTGTTGTCTCTCTTTATGTAGTGTTGTCTCTCTAGTCATGCTATGTTGTTGTCTTAGGTCTCTCTTTATGTAGTGTTGTCTCTCTTGTCATGCTATGTTGTCTTAGGTCTCTCTTTATGTAGTGTTGTCTCTCTTGTCATGCTATGTTGTCTTAGGTCTCTCTTTATGTAGTGTTGTCTCTCTTTATGTAGTGTTGTCTCTCTTTATGTAGTGTTGTCTCTCTTTATGTAGTGTTGTCTCTCTTTATGTAGTGTTGTCTCTCTTTATGGAGTGTTGTCTCTCTTTATGTAGTGTTGTCTCTCTTGTCATGCTATGTTGTCTTAGGTCTCTCTTTATGTAGTGTTGTCTCTCTTTATGTAGTGTTGTCTCTCTTTATGGAGTGTTGTCTCTTTTATGGAGTGTTGTCTCTCTTTATGTAGTGTTGTCTCTCTTGCCGTGATGTGTTTTGTCCTCTTGATATTTTATTTTTAATGTTTAATCTTTATCTCCAGTGTCCTTTTGTAGCTCCGTCATTCTAAATGAGAATTTGTTCTTAGTTGCCTCGTTAAATGAAAATAGATAATATCCTGTTTTGTAGAAGAATAGATACATAGTCACGAGAACAGCCGTCCATGACGAGAGATGCCAGGTCATCTTTATGTTCAAGCCCCTTCCTGTCACTATGGCAACCGGACTGTGAACCAGGTACTGCTGCAGCCTCTTCTTCCTGGGTCTTGTCAAATAGCACCCTATTCCCTATAGTGCACTACTTTAGACCAGAGCCCTTTCCCTATATAGTGGTACTACTATAGTCTCCCTATTCCCTTATAGTGGTACTACTATAGACCAGTCCCTATTCCCTATATAGTGCACTACTTAAACCAGAGCCCTATTCCCTTATATGGTACTACTTAGACCAGAGCCCTATTCCCTATATAGTGGTACTACTTTAGTCCAGAGCCCTATTCCCTATATAGTGCACTACTATAGACCAGAGCCCTATTCCCTACTATAGTCCAGAGCCCTATTCCCTATATAGTGGTACTACTTTAGACCAGAGCCCTATTCCCTATATAGTGGTACTGTTTAGTCCAGAGCCCTATTCCCTATATAGTGCTCTCTTTAGACCAGAGCCCTATTCCTCTATATAGTGGTACTACTTGTCCAGAGCCCTATTCTATATAGTGGTACTACTATAGACTCCCTTTCCCTATATAGTGTACTATAAACCAGAGCCCTATTCCCTATATAGTGGTACTACTATAGACCAGAGCCCTATTCCCTATATAGTGGTCTCTCTTTAGTCCAGAGCCCTATTCCCTCTATAGTGCATACTATAGACCAGAGCCCTATTCCTACTATAGTCCAGAGCCCTATTCCTATATAGTGTTGTCTCTCTTTAGACCAGAGCCCTATTCCCTATATAGTGGTACTACTTTAGACCAGAGCCCTATTCCCTATATAGTGCACTACTTTAGACCAGAGGCCTCTTTATGGAGTATGGTCTCTCTTTATGGAGTATTGTCTCTCTTTATGGAGTGTTGTCTCTCTTTATGTAGTGTTGTCTCTCTAGTCATGCTATGTTGTTGTCTTAGGTCTCTCTTTATGTAGTGTTGTCTCTCTTGTCATGCTATGTTGTCTTAGGTCTCTCTTTATGTAGTGTTGTCTCTCTTGTCATGCTATGTTGTCTTAGGTCTCTCTTTATGTAGTGTTGTCTCTCTTTATGTAGTGTTGTCTCTCTTTATGTAGTGTTGTCTCTCTTTATGTAGTGTTGTCTCTCTTTATGTAGTGTTGTCTCTCTTTATGTAGTGTTGTCTCTTTATGTAGTGTTGTCTCTCTTGTCATGCTATGTTGTCTTAGGTCTCTCTTTATGTAGTGTTGTCTCTCTTTATGTAGTGTTGTCTCTCTAGTCATGCTATGTTGTTGTCTTAGGTCTCTCTTTATGTAGTGTTGTCTCTCTTGTCATGCTATGTTGTCTTAGGTCTCTCTTTATGTAGTGTTGTCTCTCTTGTCATGCTATGTTGTCTTAGGTCTCTCTTTATGTAGTGTTGTCTCTCTTTATGTAGTGTTGTCTCTCTTTATGTAGTGTTGTCTCTCTTTATGTAGTGTTGTCTCTCTTTATGGAGTGTTGTCTCTCTTTATGTAGTGTTGTCTCTCTTGTCATGCTATGTTGTCTTAGGTCTCTCTTTATGTAGTGTTGTCTCTCTTTATGTAGTGTTGTCTCTCTTTATGGAGTGTTGTCTCTCTTTATGGAGTGTTGTCTCTCTTTATGTAGTGTTGTCTCTCTTGCCGTGATGTGTGTTTTGTCCGATATTGATATTTTATTTTTAATGTTTAATCCCAGCCCCCATCTCCACAAGGAGTCCTTTTGGTAGGCCGTCATTCTAAATGAGAATTTGTTCTTAGTTGCCTCGTTAAATGAAAATAGATAATATCCTGTTTTGTAGAAGAATAGATACATAGAGCACGAGAACAGCCGTCCATGACGAGAGATGCCAGGTCATCTACGATGTTCAAGCCCCTTCCTGTCACTATGGCAACCGGACTGTGAACCAGGTACTGCTGCAGCCTCTTCTTCCTGGGTCTAGGTCAAATAGCACCCTATTCCCTATATAGTGCACTACTATAGACCAGAGCCCTATTCCCTATATAGTGGTACTACTATAGACCAGAGCCCTATTCCCTATATAGTGGTACTACTATTCCTAGAGAGCCATTCCCTATATAGCCCTATTCCCTATATAGTGCACTACTATAGACCAGAGCCCTATTCCCTATATAGTGGTACTACTATAGACCAGAGCCCTATTCCCTATATAGTGGTACTACTTTAGACCAGAGCCCTATTCCCTATATAGTGGTACTACTTTAGACCAGAGCCCTATTCCCTATATAGTGCACTACTTTAGACCAGAGGCCTATTCCCTATATAGTGCACTACTTTAGACCAGAGCCCTATTCCCTATATAGTGGTACTACTTTAGTCCAGAGCCCTATTCCCTATATAGTGCACTACTATAGACCAGAGCCCTATTCCCTACTATAGTCCAGAGCCCTATTCCCTATATAGTGCACTACTATAGACCAGATCCCTATTCCCTAATAGTGTACTACTATAGACCAGAGCCCTATTCCCTATATAGTGGTACTACTTTAGTCCAGAGCCTTATTCCCTATATAGTGCACTACTTTAGACCAGAGCCCTATTCCCTATATAGTGCACTACTTCAGACCAGAGCCCTATTCCCTATATAGCGTACTACTACAGACCAGAGCCCTATTCCCTATATAGTGCACTACTATAGACCAGAGCCCTATTCCCTATATAGCGTACTACTACAGACCAGAGCCCTATTCCCTATATAGTGGTACTACTATAGACCAGAGCCCTATTCCCTATATAGTGCACTACTTCAGACCAGAGCCCTATTCCCTATATAGCGTACTACTACAGACCAGAGCCCTATTCCCTATATAGTGCACTACTATAGACCAGAGCCCTATTCCCTATATAGCGTACTACTACAGACCAGAGCCCTATTCCCTATATAGTGGTACTACTATAGACCAGAGCCCTATTCCCTATATAGTGCACTACTATAGACCAGAGCCCTATTCCCTATATAGTGCACTACTATAGACCAGAGCCCTATTCCCTATATAGTGGTACTACTATAGACCAGAGCCCTATTCCCTATATAGTACACTACTATAGACCAGAGCCCTATTCCCTATATAGTGGTACTACTATAGACCAGAGCCCTATTCCCTATATAGTGGTACTACTATAGACCCTATTCCCTATATAGTACACTACTAGTGACCAGAACCTCAAAACACTTCTCAGAAGACAACTACTTTATACTAGTCTATCGTTTGTTTTATTGAACTAGGCAAGTCAGTTAAGAACACATGTTTATTTACAACGACGACCAAACCCTAACGCGGATCACATGACAGACTTTCGTTAAAAAAACCTGGTTGGCCGGCTAGCTAGCGCTGGGTATGGGTTCTGACTATATAAAAACACAGCTAGCTAGCTAGCGCTGGGTATGGGTTCTGACTATATAAAAACACAGCTAGCTAGCGCTGGGTATGGGTTCTGACTATATAAAAACCCAGCTAGCTAGCGCTGGGTATGGGTTCTGACTATATAAAAACCCAGCTAGCTAGCTAGCGCTGGGTATGGGTTCTGACTATATAAAAACACAGCTAGCTAGCTAGTTAGCGCTGGGTATGGGTTCTGACTATATAAAAACACAGCTAGCTAGCTAGCTAGCGCTGGGTATGGGTTCTGACTATATAAAAACACAGCTAGCTAGCTAGCGCTGGGTATGGGTGCTGACTATATAAAAACACAGCTAGCTAGCTAGCGCTGGGTATGGGTTCTGACTATATAAAAACACAGCTAGCTAGCTAGCGCTGGGTATGGGTTCTGACTATATATAAACACAGCTAGCTAGCTAGCGCTGGGTATGGGTTCTGACTATATAAAAACACAGCTAGCTAGCTAGCGCTGGGTATGGGTTCTGACTATATAAAAACACAGCTAGCTAGCTAGCGCTGGGTATGGGTTCTGACTATATAAAAACACAGCTAGCTAGCTAGCGCTGGGTATGGGTTCTGACTATATAAAAACACAGCTAGCTAGCTAGCGCTGGGTATGGGTTCTGACTATATAAAAACACAGCTAGCTAGCTAGCTAGCGCTGGGTATGGGTTCTGACTATATAAAAACACAGCTAGCTAGCTAGCGCTGGGTATGGGTTCTGACTATATAAAAACACAGCTAGCTAGCTAGCGCTGGGTATGGGTTCTGACTATATAAAAACACAGCTAGCTAGCTAGCGCTGGGTATGGGTTCTGACTATATAAAAACACAGCTAGCTAGTTAGCGCTGGGTATGGGTTCTGACTATATATAAACACAGCTAGCTAGTTAGCGCTGGGTATGGGTTCTGACTATATAAAAACACAGCTAGCTAGCGCTGGGTATGGGTTCTGACTATATAAAAACACAGCTAGCTAGCGCTGGGTATGGGTTCTGACTATATAAAAACACAGCTAGCTAGCTAGCGCTGGGTATGGGTTCTGACTATATAAAAACACAGCTAGCTAGCGCTGGGTATGGGTTCTGACTATATAAAAACACAGCTAGCTAGCTAGCGCTGGGTATGAGTTCTGACTATATAAAAACACAGCTAGCTAGCGCTGGGTATGGGTTCTGACTATATAAAAACACAGCTAGCTAGCTAGCGCTGGGTATGGGTTCTGACTATATAAAAACACAGCTAGCTAGCTAGCGCTGGGTATGGGTTCTGACTATATATAAACACAGCTAGCTAGTTAGCGCTGGGTATGGGTTCTGACTATATATAAACACAGCTAGCTAGTTAGCGCTGGGTATGGGTTCTGACTATATAAAAACACAGCTAGCTAGCTAGCGCTGGGTATGGGTGCTGACTATATATAAACACAGCTAGCTAGTTAGCGCTGGGTATGGGTTCTGTCTATATAAAAACACAGCTAGCTAGCTAGCGCTGGGTGTGGGTTATGACTATATAAAAACCCAGCTAGCTAGCGCTGGGTATGGGTTCTGACTATATAAAAACACAGCTAGCTAGCTAGCTAGCTAGCGTTGGGTATGGGTTCTGACTATATAAAAACACAGCTAGCTAGCTAGCGCTGGGTATGGGTTCTGACTATATAAAAACACAGCTAGCTAGCGCTGGGTATGGGTTCTGACTATATAAAAACCCAGCTAGCTAGCGCTGGGTATGGGTTCTGACTATATAAAAACCCAGCTAGCTAGCTAGCGCTGGGTATGGGTTCTGACTATATAAAAACACAGCTAGCTAGCTAGTTAGCGCTGGGTATGGGTTCTGACTATATAAAAACACAGCTAGCTAGCTAGCTAGCGCTGGGTATGGGTTCTGACTATATAAAAACACAGCTAGCTAGCTAGCGCTGGGTATGGGTGCTGACTATATAAAAACACAGCTAGCTAGCTAGCGCTGGGTATGGGTTCTGACTATATAAAAACACAGCTAGCTAGCTAGCTAGCTAGCGCTGGGTATGGGTTCTGACTATATAAAAACAGCTAGCTAGCTAGCGCTGGGTATGGGTTCTGACTATATAAAAACACAGCTAGCTAGCTAGCGCTGGGTATGGGTTCTGACTATATAAAAACACAGCTAGCTAGCTAGCGCTGGGTATGGGTTCTGACTATATAAAAACACAGCTAGCTAGCTAGCGCTGGGTATGGGTGCTGACTATATATAAACACAGCTAGCTAGTTAGCGCTGGGTATGGGTTCTGACTATATAAAAACACAGCTAGCTAGCTAGCGCTGGGTATGGGTTCTGACTATATAAAAACACAGCTAGCTAGCTAGCGCTGAGTATGGGTTCTGACTATATAAAAACACAGCTAGCTAGCTAGCGCTGGGTATGGGTTCTGACTATATAAAAACACAGCTAGCTAGCTAGCGCTGGGTATGGGTTCTGACTATATAAAAACACAGCTAGCTAGCTAGCGCTGGGTATGGGTTCTGACTATATAAAAACACAGCTAGCTAGCTAGCTGGGTATGGGTTCTGACTATATAAAAACACAGCTAGCTAGCTAGCTGGGTATGGGTTCTGACTATATAAAAACACAGCTAGCTAGCTAGCGCTGGGTATGGGTTCTGACTATATAAAAACACAGCTAGCTAGCTAGCGCTGGGTATGGGTTCTGACTATATAAAAACACAGCTAGCTAGCTAGCGCTGGGTATGGGTTCTGACTATATAAAAACACAGCTAGCTAGCTAGCGCTGGGTATGGGTTCTGACTATATAAAAACACAGCTAGCTAGCTAGTTAGCGCTGGGTATGGGTTCTGACTATATAAAAACACAGCTAGCTAGCTAGCGCTGGGTATGGGTTCTGACTATATAAAAACACAGCTAGCTAGTTAGCGCTGGGTATGGGTTCTGACTATATAAAAACACAGCTAGCTAGCTAGCGCTGGGTATGGGTTCTGACTATATAAAAACACAGCTAGCTAGTTAGCGCTGGGTATGGGTTCTGACTATATAAAAACACAGCTAGCTAGCTAGCGCTGGGTATGGGTTCTGACTATATAAAAACACAGCTAGCTAGTTAGCGCTGGGTATGGGTTCTGACTATATATAAACACAGCTAGCTAGTTAGCGCTGGGTATGGGTTCTGACTATATAAAAACACAGCTAGCTAGCGCTGGGTATGGGTTCTGACTATATAAAAACACAGCTAGCTAGCGCTGGGTATGGGTTCTGACTATATAAAAACACAGCTAGCTAGCTAGCGCTGGGTATGGGTTCTGACTATATAAAAACACAGCTAGCTAGCGCTGGGTATGGGTTCTGACTATATAAAAACACAGCTAGCTAGCGCTGGGTATGGGTTCTGACTATATAAAAACACAGCTAGCTAGCTAGCGCTGGGTATGGGTTCTGACTATATATAAACACAGCTAGCTAGTTAGCGCTGGGTATGGGTTCTGACTATATATAAACACAGCTAGCTAGTTAGCGCTGGGTATGGGTTCTGACTATATAAAAACACAGCTAGCTAGCTAGCGCTGGGTATGGGTGCTGACTATATATAAACACAGCTAGCTAGTTAGCGCTGGGTATGGGTTCTGACTATATAAAAACACAGCTAGCTAGCTAGCTAGCTAGCGTTGGGTATGGGTTCTGACTATATAAAAACACAGCTAGCTAGCTAGCTAGCTAGCTAGCGCTGGGTATGGGTTCTGACTATATAAAAACACAGCTAGCTAGCGCTGGGTATGGGTTCTGACTATATAAAAACACAGCTAGCTAGCTAGCGCTAGGTATGGGTTCTGACAATATAAAAACACAGCTAGCTAGCTAGCACTGGGTATGGGTTCTGACTATATAAAAACACAGTTGGCTGGCTAGTTAGCACTGGGTATGGGTTCTGACTATATAAAAACCCAGCTAGCTAGCTACCTAGCGCTGGGTGTGGGTTTTGACTATATAGAAACACAGCTAGCTAGCTAGCGCTGGGTATGGGTTTTGACTATATAAAAACACAGCTAGCTAGCTAGCGCTGGGTGTGGGTTATGACTATATAAAAACCCAGCTAGCTAGCGCTGGGTATGGGTTCTGACTATATAAAAACACAGCTAGCTAGCTAGCTAGCGCTGGGTATGGGTTCTGACTATATATAAACACAGCTAGCTAGTTAGCGCTGGGTATGGGTTTTGACTATATAAAAACACAGCTAGCTAGCTAGCGCTAGGTATGGGTTCTGACAATATAAAAACACAGCTAGCTAGCTAGCACTGGGTATGGGTTCTGACTATATAAAAACACAGTTGGCTGGCTAGTTAGCACTGGGTATGGGTTCTGACTATATAAAAACCCAGCTAGCTAGCTACCTAGCGCTGGGTGTGGGTTTTGACTATATAGAAACACAGCTAGCTAGCTAGCGCTGGGTATGGGTTTTGACTATATAAAATCACAGCTAGCTAGCTAGCGCTGGGTGTGGGTTATGACTATATAAAAACCCAGCTAGCTAGCGCTGGGTATGGGTTCTGACTATAAAAAACACAGTGAGCTAGCTTGGGCCTCCTACGCTGGGTATGGGTTCTGACTATATATAAACACAGCTAGCTAGTTAGCGCTGGGTATGGGTTTTGACTATATAAAAACACAGGGCTAGCTAGCTAGCGCTGGGATGGGTTTTGACTATATAAAAACACAGCTAGGTTGATGGGAGGGTATGGGTTCTGACTATATAAAAACACAGTAGCTAGTTAGCAAAGACTGGGTATGGGTTCTGATATATAAAAACCCAGCTAGGAGCTGATTGGGCCTCCTACAAAGACCTGTATGGGTTCTGACTATATAAAAACACAGCTAGCTAGTTAGCGCTGGGTATGGGTTCTGACTATATAAAAGGACAGCTGGCTAGCTAGTGTCTGGCTGTATGGAGTTCTGACTATAAAAACACAGCTAGCTAGCGCTGGGTATGGGTTCTGACTATATAAAAACACAGTGTCTGGCTGCACTGGAGGTTGATGGGTTCTGACTATATAAAATGGGATGGACAGTGTCTGGCTGTGATGGGGCTTGATGGGAAGACTGGCTGTGTGAGGTTGATGGGAGGGGTGTCTGGCTGTGTGGACCTAGTGATGGCTGTCTGATTGGGCTTCCTGGCAAAGACCTTGAGTGATGGCTTCTGATTGGGCCTCCTACAAAGACCTAGTGATGGCTGGCTGATTGGGCCTCCTGGGGGAGACCTAGTGTTGGCTGTTGAGGGGTGTCTGGCAAAGTGCCTTGATTCTGAAGTCAGAAGTGTCTGGATGGGAGGGAAGTGTCTGGCTGTGTGGAGGTTGATGGGAGGGAAGTGTCTGGCTGGGAGGGAAGTGTCTGGCTGTGTGGAGGTTGATGGGAGGGAAGTGTCTGGCTGGGAGGGAAGTGTCTGGCTGTGTGGAGGTTGATGGGAGGGAAGTGTCTGGCTGTGTGGAGGTTGATGGGAGGGAAGTGTCTGGCTGTGTGGAGGTTGATGGGAGGGAAGTGTCTGGCTGTGTGGAGGTTGATGGGATGGAAGTGTCTGGCTGTGTGGAGGTTGATGGGAGGGAAGTGTCTGGCTGTGTGGAGGTTGATGGGAGGGAAGTGTCTGGCTGTGAGGGAAGTGTCTGGCTGTGAGGAGGTTGAGGGAAGTGTCTGGCTGTGAGGGAAGTGTCTGGCTGTGAGGGAAGTGTCTGGCTGTGTGGAGGTAAGTGTCTGGCTGTGTTGAGGTTGGGGGAAGTGTCTGGCTGTGTGGAGGTAAGTGTCTGGCTGTGTGGAGGTTGATGGGAGGGAAGTGTCTGGCTGTGAGGGAAGTGTCTGGCTGTGTGGAGGTTGATGGGAGGGAAGTGTCTGGCTGTGAGGGGGTAAGTGTCTGGCTGTGTGGAGGTTGATGGGAGGGAAGTGTCTGGCTGTGAGGGAAGTGTCTGGCTGTGAGGAGGTAAGTGTCTGGCTGTGTGGAGGTTGATGGGAGGGAAGTGTCTGGCTTTGAGGGAAGTGTCTAGCTGTGAGGGAAGTGTCTAGCTGTGTGGAGGTTGATGGGAGGGAAGTGTCTGGCTGTGTGGAGGTTGATGGGAGGGAAGTGTCTGGCTGTGTGGAGGTTGGATGGAAGCGTCTGGCTGTGTATGGATCCCCTGAGGCAAAAGGCCCATTTTATATATGTCTCTGGCTGTGTCTACAAAGTGCCATACTTTGAACCAGAGCCAATAGGGTGGCTGCGGCTGTGGGGTTCTCTGAGTCCATGTGGTTTATATCAGCTGTCCAGGGTCTTACCATACTCCTCTACTGAGCAGGGTCAAAGGTTCCCCGGCTCCTTTCTCCCAGTCGGCTCCTTTCTCCCAGTCGGCTCCTTTCTCCCAGTCGGCTCCTTTCTCCCAGTCGGCTCCTTTCTCCCAGTCGTCTCCTTTCTCCCAGTCGGTTCCCAGTCGGCTCCTTCCTCCCAGTCGGCTCCTTCCTCCCAGTCGGCTCCTTCCTCCCAGTCGGCTCCTTTCTCCCAGTCGGCTCCTTTCTCCCCCAGTCGGCTCCTCCCGGCTCCTTCCTCCCAGTCGGCCCTTCCTCCCCGTCGCCCCGCTACCTTCCTCCCCGTCGGTCCCCCCGGGCTACCTTCCTCCCCGTCGCCCCCGGCTACCTTCCTCCCCGTCGGTCCCCGGCTACCTTCCTCCCCGTCGGTCCCCGGCTACCTTCCTCCCCGTCGGTCCCCGGCTACCTTCCTCCCCGTCGGTCCCGGCTACCTTCCTCCCGTCGCCCCCGGCTACCTTCCTCCCCGTCGCCCCCCCGGCTACCTTCCTCCCCGTCGCCCCCGCTACCTTCCTCCCCCTCGCCCCCGGCTACCTTCCTCCCGTCGCCCCGGCTACCTTCCTCCCCGTCGGCCCTTCCTCCCCGTCGCCCCCCGGCTACCTTCCTCCCGTCGCCCCCGGCTACCTTCCTCCCCGTCGCCCCCGGCTACCTTCCTCCCCGTCGCCCCCGGCTACCTTCCTCCCCGTCGCCCCCGGCTACCTTCCTCCCCGTCGGTCCCCGGCTACCTTCCTCCCCGTCGGTCCCCGGCTACCTTCCTCCCCGTCGGTCCCGGCTACCTTCCTCCCCGTCGGTCCCCGGCTACCTTCCTCCCCGTCGGTCCCCGGCTACCTTCCTCCCCGTCGGTCCCCGGCTACCTTCCTCCCCGTCGGTCCCGGCTACCTTCCTCCCCGGCGGTCCCCGGCTACCTTCCTCCCCGTCGCCCCCGGCTACCTTCCTCCCCGTCGCCCCCGGCTACCTTCCTCCCCGTCGCCCCCGGCTACCTTCCTCCCCGTCGCCCCCGGCAACCTTCCTCCCCGTCGCCCCCGGCTACCTTCCTCCCCGTCGCCCCCGGCTACCTTCCTCCCCGTTTCTGTTTTGTTAATGAAACGGCGGTGAGGAGTGTTGGGCAGAGGAGCAGCTCTGTTGTACATGCAGTGCATTAGGAAACCCCTCACTTTTCCCACATTTAGTTCCAGACAACGCCATTCCTCGGGGGCCTGATTGGTGTCATAGTTTTGCCCCAGGTAACACACCTGACTCCATGAATCACCTAATCCTGATCTTCAGGTTAGAATGTGATTAGTTTAAATCAGGTGTGTTTGCTGGGGATGGGGGAGAAAGTGTGACTCCCCCCGAGGACTGGAGCTGCCCAGGCCTGCCACGGTTACAGCCTTATTCTAAAATAGATTACATTGTTTTTATTCTGTTAATCAACCTATACCCCATAATGACATCACAATACCCCATAATGACATCACAATACCCCGTAATGACATCACAAGCAAAAACATGTTTTTAGAATGTTTTGTAAAAAAAAAATAAACAAGTGAAATATCACATTTACATAAGTATTCAGACCCTCTACTCAGTACTTTGTTGAAGCACCTTTGGCAGTGATTACAGCCTCAAGTCTTCTTGGGTTTGACGCTACAAGCTTGGTACACCTGTATTTGGGGAGTTTCTCCCATTCTTCTCTGCAGATCCTCTCAAGCTCTGTCAGGTTGGATGGGGAGCGTCTATTTTCAGGTCTCTCCAGAGATGTTAGATCGGGTTCAAGTCCGGGCTCTGGCTGGGCCACTCAAGGACATTTCAGAGACTTGTCCCGAAGCCACTCTTGTGTTGTCTTGGCTGTGTGCTTAAGGTCGTTGTGCTGTTGGAAGCTGAACCTTCATCCCCAGTCTGAGGTCCTGAGCGTTCTGAAGCAGGTTTTCATCAATAATCTCTCTGTACTTTGCTCTGTTCATCTTTCCCTCGATATTGACTAGTCTCCCAGACCCAGTAACGACTGACTAGAGTTAGTGGAACTTGGGGTTCTGACCCAGTAACGACTGACTAGAGTTAGTGGAACTGGGGGTTCTGAATGGCTGTGACGTTCAGGGAGAAACGGGTCTGACCCAGTAACGACTGACGAGTCGACGTTCAGGGAGAAACGGGTCTGGTTCTGACCCAGTAACGACTGAAAGAGTCGGGTTTCGTTTAGGGAGAAACGGGTCGGGTTCTGACCCAGTAACAACTGACGAGGCGACGTTTAGGGAGAAACGGGTCTGGTTCTGACCCAGTAACGACTGACGAGGCCCCTCACAGGTGGTCTTTGTAGCGGATGCAAGCTTCAGCGACGTTCAGGGAGAAACGGGTCTGGTTCTGACCCAGCTTTATAGAGGTGGTAGAAAAGGTTCCCAACTGTTATACTGAAGTGAAAGTAAAGATACTTTCTTTTTTTTAATAGAAAATGACTCAAGTGAAAGTCACCCAGTAAAATACTACTTGAGTAAAGGTTTTTGGTTTGGAATATCCGTTAAGTATCAAAAGTAAAAGTATTAATAATTTCAAATGTCTTATATTAAGCAAATATTATTTATTTATTTATGGATAGCCAGGGGCCACACTCCAACACTCAGACATAATTTACAAATGAAGCATTTGTGTTTAGTGAGTCCATCAGATCAGAGGCAGTAGGGATGACCAGGGATGTTCTCTGTTTAGTGAGTCCTCCAGATCAGAGGCAGTAGAGATGACCAGGGATGTTCTCTGTTTAGTGAGTCCCCCAGATCAGAGGCAGTAGGGATGACCAGGGATGTTCTCTGTTTAGTGAGTCCTCCAGATCAGAGGCAGTAGGGATGACCAGGGATGTTCTCTGTTTAGTGAGTCCTCCAGATCAGAGGCAGTAGTGATGACCAGGGATGTTCTCTGTTTAGTGAGTCCTCCAGATCAGAGGCAGTAGGGATGACCAGGGATGTTCTCTGTTTAGTGAGTCCTCCAGATCAGAGGCAGTAGAGATGACCAGGGATGTTCTCTGTTTAGTGAGTCCTCCAGATCAGAGACAGTAGGGATGACCAGGGATGTTCTCTGTTTAGTGAGTCCTCCAGATCAGAGGCAGTAGGGATGACCAGGTGAATTTCACCCCCCCCCTGTCCTGCTAAGCATTCAAAATGTAACAAGTAGGACAGCGGAGTCAATCTCTGTTTCCGGAGTTGATCAGAGGCTTTAAGGATGTAGGGATGTTCTAGGATATAATAATCCTTTTCACCCCCCCCCCCTTAAAAGATGTAGATGCACTAGTGTTAAGTGGCTGTCCACTGGATGTCATAAGGTGAATGCTTTAGATTTGTAAGTCGACTCTGGAATAAACCCCAAAACTGCTAAATGGTACTTAAATGTAAAATGTAAGTACTTTAGGTTATCAGAGAAAATGTGGAAGTAAAATTATTTCCTTTAGAAATGTAGTGAAGTAAAATTGTCCATTTAATGACATACAGATAAATCCCCAAAAACTACTTAAGTGGTACTTTAAAGTATTTTAATTTATATTGAAGTACTTTTCCACCATTTCATCACAATACCCCATAATGACATCACAATACCCCATAATGACATCACAATACCCCGTAATGACATCACAATACCCCATAATGACATCACAATACCCCATAATGACATCACAATACCCCGTAATGACATCACAATACCCCATAATGACATCACAATACCCCGTAATGACATCACAATACCCCGTAATGACATCACAATACCCCGTAATGACATCACAATACCCCGTAATGACATCACAATACCCCATAATGACATCACAATACCCCATTATGACATCACAAGCAAAACATGTTTTTTTCTTTTCCACCATTGCATCACAATACCCCATAATGACATCACAATACCCCGTAATGACATCACAATACCCCATAATGACATCACAATACCCCGTAATGACATCACAATACCCCATAATGACATCACAATACCCCATAATGACATCACAATACCCCGTAATGACATCACAATACCCCGTAATGACATCACAATACCCCATAATGACATCACAATACCCCATAATGACATCACAATACCCCATAATGACATCACAATACCCCATTATGACATCACAAGCAAAACATGTTTTTTTCTTTTCCACCATTGCATCACAATACCCCATAATGACATCACAATACCCCGTAATGACATCACAATACCCCATAATGACATCACAATACCCCGTAATGACATCACAATACCCCATAATGACATCACAATACCCCATAATGACATCACAATACCCCATAATGACATCACAATACCCCATAATGACATCACAATACCCCATAATGACATCACAATACCCCATTATGACATCACAAGCAAAACATGTTTTTAGAATGTTTTGTAAAAAAAAAAAAAAACAAGTGAAATATCACATTTACATAAGTATTCAGACCCTCTACTCAGTACTTTCTTCTCTGAATAAAACGACTTAAGTGGTACTTTAAAGTATTTTAATTTATATTTAAGTACTTTTCCACCATTTGCTTTATATTGTTAAAAGAATGCAGGTACTTAACATTACCATTGGAGAAGGGAAGCCTTGTGTTTCTATGTTAAACTGTAGTAGCCCTGCTGCTACATAGGACCTGTTATGAAATAGAGCTGTTAAACTGTGGTATCCCGCCTGCTATATATATATGACGTGTTGTCATGAGTAACATAGGATTTCACAGCCTCCGGCGGCCGTTCGGGTAGATTGAGCCAGAGAGCGACAGAGAGGGAGAGGCAGAAAGACAGACAGAGAGAGAGAGAGGCAGAAAGACAGACAGAGAGCGACAGAGAGGGAGAGGCAGAAAGACAGACAGAGAGAGTGAGAGGCAGAAGCTGAGCTCTCTGGTCTTCTCCCCTCATTCTCCTTTTTCACAGCCTCCAGGAGGCTGTTCGGTAGATTGAGCCAGAGAGCGACAGAGAGGGAGGCAGAAAGACAGACAGAGAGAGAGTGTGAGGCAGAAGCAGAGCTCTCTGGTCTTCTCCCCTCATTCTCCTTGAGCCAGAGAGCGACAGAGAGTGAGAGGCAGAAAGACAGACAGAGAGAGAGAGAGACAGAGAGAGAGGCAGAAAGACAGACAAGAGAGAGCGACAGAGAGAGAGAGGCAGAAAGACAGACAGACAGAGAGAGAGAGAGAGAGAGAGAGTGTGAGGCAGAAGCAGAGCTCTCTGGTCTTCTCCCCTCATTCTCCTGCCTGTGTTTCAGCACCCATCCCCCCCTCCACTCCTGTCTGCAGCTTGGTTACTGCTGCTCTGTGCCTTGGAGACACACGGAGGAAGAAGTGGTGTCTGCTGGGTCCTAGTGCTAGGGGGCGTTCTGCTGGGTCCTAGTGCTAGGGGGCGTTCTGCTGGGTCCTAGTGCTAGGGGCGTTCTGCTGGGTCCTAGTGCTAGGGGCGTTCTGCTGGGTCCTAGTGCTAGGGGCGTTCTGCTGGGTCCTAGTGCTAGGGGCGTTCTGCTGGGTCCTAGTGCTAGGGGCGTTCTGCTGGGTCCTAGTGCTAGGGGCGTTCTGCTGGGTCCTAGTGCTAGGGGGCGTTCTGCTGGGTCCTAGTGCTAGGGGCGTTCTGCTGGGTCCTAGTGCTAGGGGCGTTCTGCTGGGTCCTAGTGCTAGGGGCGTTCTGCTGGGTCCTAGTGCTAGGGGCGTTCTGCTGGGTCCTAGTGCTAGGGGCGTTCTGCTGGGTCCTAGTGCTAGGGGGCGTTCTGCTGGGTCCTAGTGCTAGGGGCGTTCTGCTGAGCTGGGTCCTAGTGCTAGGGGCGTTCTGCTGGGTCCTAGTGCTAGGGGGTTCTGCTGGGTCCTAGTGCTGGGAGCTGGTTTTATTCCAGTCGTAGTGCTGGGCGCTGGTTTTATCCTAGTGCTAGGGGGAGCTGGTTTTATTCCAGTGGTACATTAGTAATGGGTTTTATTCCAGTGGTACTTAGTAATGATACATTAGTAATGGGAGCTGGTTTTATTCCAGTGCTTAGTAATGGGAGCTCTTTTATTCCAGTTGGTAAAGTTGGTTTTATTCCAGTGGTACATTAGTAATGGGAGCTGGTTTTATTCCAGTCGTACATTAGTAATGGGAGCTGGTTTTATTCCAGTGGTACATTAGTAATGGGAGCTGGTTTTATTCCAGTGGTACATTAGTAATGGGAGCTGGTTTTATTCCAGTGGTACATTAGTAATGATACATTAGTAATGGGAGCTGGTTTTATTCCAGTTGTACATTAGTAATGGGAGCTGGTTTTATTCCAGTTGTACATTAGTAAAGGGAGCTGGTTTTATTCCAGTGGTACATTAGTAAAGGGAGCTGGTTTTATTCCAGTGGTACATTAGTAATGGGAGCTGGTTTTATTCCAGGGGTACATTAGTAATGGGAGCTGGTTTTATTCCAGTTGTACATTAGTAATGGGAGCTGGTTTTATTCCAGTTGTACATTAGTAAAGGGAGCTGGTTTTATTCCAGTGGTACATTAGTAATGGGAGCTGGTTTTATTCCAGTTGTACATTAGTAATGGGAGCTGGTTTTATTCCACTTGTACATTAGTAAAGGGAGCTGGTTTTATTCCAGTTGTACATTAGTAATGGTACATTAGTGAAGGGAGCTGTTTTTATTCCACTTGTACATTAGTAAAGGGAGCTGGTTTTATTCCACTTGTACATTAGTAAAGGGAGCTGTTTTTATTCCAGTGGTACATTAGTAATGATACATTAGTAAAGGGAGCTGGTTTTATTCCAGTGGTACATTAGTAATGGGAGCTGGTTTTATTCCAGTGGTACATTAGTATAGGGAGCTGTTTTTATTCCAGTGGTACATTAGTAATGGGAGCTGGTTTTATTCCAGTGGTACATTAGTAATGGGAGCTGGTTTTATTCCAGTGGTACATTAGTAATGATACATTAGTAAAGGGAGCTGGTTTTATTCCAGTTATATATTAGTAATGGGAGCTGGTTTTATTCCAGTGGTACATTAGTAATGGGAGCTGGTTTTATTCCAGTGGTACATTAGTAATGGGAGCTGGTTTTATTCCAGTGGTACATTAGTAATGGTACATCAGTAATGGGAGCTGGTTTTATTCCAGTGGTACATTAGTAATGATACATTAGTAAAGGTAGCTGGTTTTATTCCAGTGGTACATTAGTAATGATACATTAGTAAAGGTAGCTGGTTTCATTCCAGTTATATATTAGTAAAGGGAGCTGGTTTTATTCCAGTGGTACATCAGTAATGGGAGCTGGTTTTATTCCAGTGGTACATTAGTAATGATACATTAGTAAAGGTAGCTGGTTTCATTCCAGTTATATATTAGTAAAGGGAGCTGGTTTTATTCCAGTGGTACATTAGTAATGGGAGCTGGTTTTATTCCAGTGGTACATTAGTAATGATACATTAGTAATGGGCGCTGGTTTTATTCCAGTGGTACATTAGTAATGGGAGCTGGTTTTTATTCCAGTGGTACATTAGTAATGGGAGCTGGTTTTATTCCAGTTGTACATTAGTAACGGGAGCTGGTTTTATTCCAGTGGTACATTAGTAATGATACATTAGTAATGGGAGCTGGTTTTATTCCAGTGGTACATTAGTAATGGGAGCTGGTTTTTATTCCAGTTGTACATTAGTAATGGGAGCTGGTTTTTATTCCAGTGGTACAGTAGTAAAGGGAGCTGGTTTTATTCCAGTGGTACATTAGTAAAGGGAGCTGGTTTTATTCCAGTGGTACATTAGTAATGGCAGCTGGTTTTATTCCAGTTGTACATTAGTAATGGGAACTGGTTTAATCCAGTGGTACATTAGTAATGGTACTTCAGCAATGGGAGCTGGTTTTATTCCAGTGGTACATTAGTAATGGGAGCTGGTTTTATTCCAGTGGTACATTAGTAATGGTACATTAGTAATGGGAGCTGGTTTTATTCCAGTGGTACATTAGTAATGGGAGCTGGTTTTATTCCAGTGGTACATTAGTAATGGTACATTAGTAATGGGAGCTGGTTTTATTCCAGTTGTACATTAGTAATAGGAGCTGGTTTTATTCCAGTTGTACATTAGTAATGGGAGCTGGTTTTATTCCAGTGGTACATTAGTAATGGGAGCTGGTTTTATTCCAGTGGTACATTAGTAATGGGAGCTGGTTTTATTCCAGTTGTACATTAGTAAAGGGAGCTGGTTTTATTCCAGTTGTACATTACTAATGGGAGCTGGTTTTATTCCAGTTGTACATTAGTAATGGGAGCTGGTTTTATTCCAGTTGTACATTAGTAATGGGAGCTGGTTTTATTCCAGTTGTACATTAGTAATGGTACATTAGTAATGGGAGCTGGTTTTATTCCAGTTGTACATTAGTAATGGTACATTAGTAATGGGAGCTGGTTTTATTCCACTTGTACATTAGTAAAGGGAGTTGGTTTTATTCCAGTTGTACATTAGTAATGGTACATTAGTAATGGGAGCTGGTTTTATTCCAGTTGTACATTAGTAATGACACATTAGTAATGGGAGCTGGTTTTATTCCAGTTGTACATTAGTAAAGGGAGCTGGTTTTATTCCAGTGGTACATTAGTAATGGGAGCTGGTTTTATTCCAGTGGTACATTAGTAATGATACATTAGTAAAGGGAGCTGGTTTTATTCCAGTTGTACATTAGTAATGATACATTAGTAATGGGAGCTGGTTTTATTCCAGTTGTACATTAGTAATGATACATTAGTAATGGGAGCTGGTTTTATTCCAGTGGTACATTAGTAAAGGGAGCTGGTTTTATTCCAGTGGTACATTAGTAATGGGAGCTGGTTTTATTCCAGTTGTACATTAGTAAAGGGAGCTGGTTTTATTCCAGTGGTACATTAGTAAAGGGAGCTGGTGTTATTCCAGTTGACCTATATGGACCAGACCTTAACCAATCATCTCTCTCTGTAGATGGTAGTGAAGGACCAGACCTTAACCAATCATCTCTCTCTGTAGATGGTGGTGAAGACCTACATGGACCAGACCTTAACCAATCATCTCTCTCTGTAGATGGTGGTGAAGACCTACATGGACCAGACCTTAACCAATCATCTCTCTCTCTAGATGGTGAAGGACCAGACCTTAACCAATCATCTCTCTCTGTAGATGGTGAAGGACCAGACCTTAACCAATCATCTCTCTCTGTAGATGGTGAAGGACCAGACCTTAACCAATCATCTCTCTCTGTAGATGGTGGTGAAGACCCACATGGACCAGACCTTAACCAATCATCTCTCTCTGTAGATGGTGAAGGACCAGACCTTAACCAATCATCTCTCTCTGTAGATGGTGAAGGACCAGACCTTAACCAATCATCTCTCTCTGTAGATGGTGGTGAAGGACCAGACCTTAACCAATCATCTCTCTCTGTAGATGGTGGTGAAGACCTACATGGACCAGACCTTAACCAATCATCTCTCTCTGTAGATGGTGAAGGACCAGACCTTAACCAATCATCTCTCTCTGTAGATGGTGAAGGACCAGACCTTAACCAATCATCTCTCTCTGTAGATGGTGAAGACCCACATGGACCAGACCTTAACCAATCATCTCTCTCTGTAGATGGTGGTGAAGACCTACATGGACCAGACCTTAACCAATCATCTCTCTCTGTAGATGGTGGTGAAGGACCAGACCTTAACCAATCATCTCTCTCTGTAGATGGTGGTGAAGGACCAGACCTTAACCAATCATCTCTCTCTGTAGATGGTGAAGGACCAGACCTTAACCAATCATCTCTCTCTGTAGATGGTGGTGAAGACCTACATGGACCAGACCTTAACCAATCATCTCTCTCTGTAGATGGTGAAGGACCAGATCATCATCTCTCTGTAGATGGTGAAGGACCAGACCTTAACCAATCATCTCTCTCTGTAGATGGTAGTGAAGGACCAGACCTTAACCAATCATCTCTCTCTGTAGATGGTGGTGAAGACCTACATGGACCAGACCTTAACCAATCATCTCTCTCTGTAGATGGTGGTGAAGGACCAGACCTTAACCAATCATCTCTCTCTGTAGATGGTGAAGGACCAGACCTTAACCAATCATCTCTCTCTCTAGATGGTGGTGAAGACCTACATGGACCAGACCTTAACCAATCATCTCTCTCTGTAGATGGTGGTGAAGACCTACATGGACCAGACCTTAACCAATCATCTCTCTCTGTAGATGGTGGTGAAGGACCAGACCTTAACCAATCATCTCTCTCTGTAGATGGTGACCTTAACCAATCATCTCTCAGATGGTGGTGAAGACCAGACCTTAACCAATCATCTCTCTCTGTAGATGGTGGTGAAGGACCAGACCTTAACCAATCATCTCTCTCTGTAGATGGTGGTGAAGACCTACATGGACCAGACCTTAACCAATCATCTCTCTCTGTAGATGGTGAAGGACCAGACCTTAACCAATCATCTCTCTCTGTAGATGGTGGTGAAGACCTACATGGACCAGACCTTAACCAATCATCTCTCTCTGTAGATGGTGAAGGACCAGACCTTAACCAATCATCTCTCTCTGTAGATGGTGAAGGACCAGACCTTAACCAATCATCTCTCTCTGTAGATGGTGAAGGACCAGACCTTAACCAATCATCTCTCTCTCTAGATGGTGGTGAAGACCCAGACCTTAACCAATCATCTCTCTCTGTAGATGGTGGTGAAGACCTACATGGACCAGACCTTAACCAATCATCTCTCTCTCTAGATGGTGGTGAAGACCCAGACCTTAACCAATCATCTCTCTCTGTAGATGGTGGTGAAGGACCAGACCTTAACCAATCATCTCTCTCTCTAGATGGTGGTGAAGGACCAGACCTTAACCAATCATCTCTCTCTCTAGATGGTGGTGAAGACCCAGACCTTAACCAATCATCTCTCTCTGTAGATGGTGGTGAAGGACCAGACCTTAACCAATCATCTCTCTCTCTAGATGGTGGTGAAGACCTACATGGACCAGACCTTAACCAATCATCTCTCTCTGTAGATGGTGGTGAAGACCTACATGGACCAGACCTTAACCAATCATCTCTCTCTGTAGATGGTGGTGAAGACCTACATGGACCAGACCTTAACCAATCATCTCTCTCTGTAGATGGTGGTGAAGACCTACATGGACCAGACCTTAACCAATCATCTCTCTCTCTAGATGGTGGTGAAGACCTACATGGACCAGACCTTAACCAATCATCTCTCTCTGTAGATGGTGGTGAAGACCTACATGGACCAGACCTTAACCAATCATCTCTCTCTGTAGATGGTGGTGAAGACCTACATGGACCAGACCTTAACCAATCATCTCTCTCTGTAGATGGTGGTGAAGACCTACATGGACCAGACCTTAACCAATCATCTCTCTCTCTAGATGGTGGTGAAGACCTACATGGACCAGACCTTAACCAATCATCTCTCTCTGTAGATGGTGAAGGACCAGACCTTAACCAATCATCTCTCTCTGTAGATGGTGGTGAAGACCTACATGGACCAGACCTTAACCAATCATCTCTCTCTGTAGATGGTGAAGGACCAGACCTTAACCAATCATCTCTCTCTGTAGATGGTGGTGAAGACCTACATGGACCAGACCTTAACCAATCATCTCTCTCTGTAGATGGTGGTGAAGGACCAGACCTTAACCAATCATCTCTCTCTGTAGATGGTGGTGAAGACCTACATGGACCAGACCTTAACCAATCATCTCTCTCTGTAGATGGTGAAGGACCAGACCTAACCAATCATCTCAGATGGTGGTGAAGGACCAGACCTTAACCAATCATCTCTCTCTGTAGATGGTGGTGAAGACCTACATGGACCAGACCTTAACCAATCATCTCTCTCTGTAGATGGTGAAGGACCAGACCTTAACCAATCATCTCTCTCTGTAGATGGTGGTGAAGACCTACATGGACCAGACCTTAACCAATCATCTCTCTCTGTAGATGGTGGTGAAGACCTACATGGACCAGACCTTAACCAATCATCTCTCTCTGTAGATGGTGAAGGACCTGAGACCTTCCAATCATCTGGCCTCAGATGGTGAAGACCTGAGGAACCCCCAATCATCTCTCTCTCTAGATGGTGGTGAAGACCTACATGGACCAGACCTTAACCAATCATCTCTCTCTGTAGATGGTGGTGAAGACCACATGGACCAGACCTCAACCAATCAAACTGAGATGGTGGTGAAGACCTAACCTTCACCAGACCTTAACCAATCATCTCTCTCTGTAGATGGTGAAACTGAAGGTAACTGGTCATCTCTCTCTGTAGATGGTGGTGAAGACCCAACCTTAACCAATCATCTCTCTCTGTAGATGGTGGTGAAGACCTTCATGGACCAGACCTAACCAATCATCTCTCTCTAGATGGTGGTGAAGACTTACATGGACCAGACCTAACCAATCATCTGAGATGGTAGTGAAGGACTAGACCTTAATCAATCATCTCTCAACACAGATGGTGGTGAAGACCTTGGACCAGACCTTAACAATCATCTGAAGGTAACTGTAGATGGTGAAGGACCAGACCAACCAAACCCCCATCTCTCTCTCTAGACAAACTGAAGACCTAACTGGTCCAGACCTTCCAATCATCAACTCTGTAGATGGTGGTGAAGGACCAGACCTCACCAATCATCAAACTGAAGGTAACTGGTCTAACCTTCAATCACAACCAGATAACCCCCACATGGACATGGACCAGGACAAACTGAAGGTAAACTGGTCTCCATCTGGCCTCAGAGTTCTTCCTGAGGAACCCCAACAAGGACGACAAACTGAAGGCCTAACTGCCTGGCTGACATCCTTCAGGACAACCCCCTGACCCCTTACACCTCACACGACAAACTGAAGGTAACTGGTCTAACCTTCAACACAACCCATAACCCCCACACCTCACACGACAAACTGAAGGTAACTGGTCTAACCTTCATCTAACCTTTACATAACCCCCACACCTCACACGACAAACTGAAGGTAACTGGTCTAACCTTCATCTAACCTTCAACACAACCCATAACCCCCACACCTCACACGACAAACTGAAGGTAACTGGTCTAACCTTCATCTAACCTTCAACACAACCCATAACCCCCACACCTCACACGACAAACTGAAGGTAACTGGTCTAACCTTCAACACAACCATAACCCCCACACCTCACACGACAAACTGAAGGTAACTGGTCTAACCTTCAACACAACCATAACCCCCACACCTCACACGACAAACTGAAGGTAACTGGTCTAACCTTCAACACAACCATAACCCCCACACCTCACACGACAAGCTGAAGGTAACTGGTCTAACCTTCAACACAACCATAACCCCCACACCTCACACGACAAACTGAAGGTAACTGGTCTAACCTTCATCTAACCTTCAACACAACCCATAACCCCCACACCTCACACGACAAACTGAAGGTAACTGGTCTAACCTTCATCTAACCTTCAACACAACCCATAACCCCCACACCTCACACGACAAACTGAAGGTAACTGGTCTAACCTTCATCTAACCTTCAACACAACCCATAACCCCCACACCTCACACGACAAACTGAAGGTAACTGGTCTAACCTTCAACACAACCATAACCCCCACACCTCACATGACAAACTGAAGGTAACTGGTCTAACCTTCAACACAACCATAACCCCCACACCTCACACGACAAACTGAAGGTAACTGGTATAACCTTCATCTAACCTTTACATAACCCCATACTGGACATTACCCTTTATAAAACCATAACCCATACTGGACATTACCCTTTATAAAACCATAACCCATACTGGACATTACCCCTTTATAAAACCATAACCCATACTGGACATTACCCTTTAGAAAACCATAACCCATACTGGACATTACCCTTTAGAAAACCATAACCCATACTGGACATGACCCTTCATAAAACCATAACCCATACTGGACATTACCCTTTATAAAACCATAACCCATACTGGACATTACCCTTTATAAAACCATAACCCATACTGGACATTACCCTTTATAAAACCATACCCTTTATAAAACCATAACCCATACTGGACATTACCCCTTTATAAAACCATAACCCATACTGGACACTACCCTTTATAAAACCATAACCCATACTGGACATTACCCCGTTATAAAACCATAACCCATACTGGACACTACCCTTTATAAAACCATAACCCATACTGTACATTACCCTTCATAAAACCATAAACCATACTGGACATTACCCTTTATAAAACCATAACCCATACTGGACATTACCCTTTATAAAATCATAACCCGTACTGGACACTACCCTTTATAAAACCATAGCCCATACTGGACATAACCCTTTATAAAACCATAACCCATACTGGACATTACCCTTTATAAAACCATAACCCATACTGGACATTACCCTTTATAAAACCATAACCCATACTGGACATAACCCTTTATAAAACCATAACCCATACTGTACATTACCCTTTATAAAACCATAACCCATACTGGACATTACCCTTTATAAAACCATAACCCATACTGGACATTACCCTTTATAAAACCATAACCCATACTGGACATTACCCCTTTATAAAACAATACTCTTTATAAAACCATAACCCATACTGGACATTACCCTTTATAAAACCATAACCCATACTGGACATTACCCCTTTATAAAACAATACTCTTTATAAAACCATAACCCATACTGGACATTACCCTTTATAAAACCATAACCCATACTGGACATTACCCTTTATAAACCCATAACCCATGCTGGACATTACCCTTTATACAACCATAACCCATACTGGACATTACCCTTGATAAAACCATAACCCATACTGGACATTACCCTTCATAAAACCATACCCCATACTGGACATTACCCTTTATAAAACCATACCCTTTATAAAACCATAACCCATACTGGACATTACCCCTTTATAAAACCATAACCCATACTGGACACTACCCTTTATAAAACCATAACCCATACTGGACATGACCCCTTTATAAAACCATAACCCATACTGGACACTACCCTTTATAAAACCATAACCCATACTGTACATTACCCTTCATAAAACCATAACCCATACTGTACATTACCCTTCATAAAACCATAAACCATACTGGACATTACCCTTTATAAAACCATAGCCCATACAGGACATAACCCCCTTTATAAAACCATAGCCCATACTGGACATTACCCTTTATAAAACCATAACCCATACTGGACCTGACCCTTTATAAAACCATAACCCATACTGGACATGACCCTTTATAAAACCATAACCCATACTGGACATTACCCTTTATAAACCATAACCCATACTTGGCATTACCATTTATAAAACCATAACCCATACTGGACATTACCCTTTATAAAACCATAACCCATACTGGACATTACCCTTTATAAAACCATAACCCATACTGAACATTACCCTTTATAAAACCATAACCCATACTGGACATTACCCCTTTATAAAACAATACTCTTTATAAACCCATAACCCATACTGGACATTACCCTTTATAAAACCATAACCCATGCTGGACATTACCCTTTATAAAACCATAACCCATGCTGGACATTACCCTTTATAAAACCATAACCCATACTGGACATTGCCCTTAATAAAACCATACCCCATACTGGGCATTACCCTTTATAAAACCATACCCTTTATAAAACCATAACCCATACTGGACATTACCCTTTATAAAACCATAACCCATACTGGACACTACCCTTTATAAAACCATAACCCATACTGTACATTACCCTTCATAAAACCATAACCCATACTGGACATTACCCTTTATAAAACCATAACCCATACTGTACATGACCCTTCATAAAACCATACCCATACTGGACATTACCCTTTATAAAACCATAACCCGTACTGGACATTACCCTTTATAAAATCATAACCCGTACTGGACACTACCCTTTATAAAACCATAACCCATACTGGACATTACCCCTTTATAAAACCATAACCCATACTGGACACTACACTTTATAAAACCATAACCCATACTGGACATTACCCTTCATAAAACCATAACCCATACTGGACATTACCCTTTATAAAACCATAACCCATACTGGACATTACCCTTTATAAAACCATAACCCATACTGGACATGACCCTTTATAAAACCATAACCCATACTGGACATTACCCTTCATAAAACCATAAACCATACTGGACATTACCCTTTATAAAACCATAGCCCATACTGGACATTACCCTTTATAAAACCATAACCCATACTGGACATTACCCTTTATAAAACCATAACCCATACTGGACATTGCCCTTTATAAAACCATAACCCATACTGGACATTACCCTTTATAAAACCATAACCCATACTGTACATTACCCTTTATAAAACCATAACCCATACTGGACATTACCCTTTATAAAATCATAACCCATTCTGGACATTACCCCTTTATAGAACCATAACCCATACTGGACACTACCCTTTATAAAACCATAACCCATACTGGACATTACCCCTTTATAAAACCATACCCTTTATAAAACCATAACCCATACTGGACATGACCCTTTATAAAACCATAACCCATACTGGACATTACCCTTTATAAAACCATAACCCATACTGGACATTACCCCTTTATAAAACCATAACCCATACTGGACATTACCCTTTTATAAAACCATAACCTCTGTATAACCAGGACTGATTTATAAAACCTTTGACCTTCCTCCTGTCAGGACATCTTCCTGTTCATCAAACAGCTGAAAGGACTGGAAGACACCATAAAACAGTTCAATAATACCCTACCTGCTGGAGGTGACTGGACAGGGGTTACCCTTTATAAAACCATTACCCATGCTGGACATCACTAGTTACCATAACCCAAACTCATAATTATAGCTAAAACCATACCCCTATTTCTTCAATTGATATTTTTAATATTTTTTATAAACCTAACCTTAACCACATTGGCTTATCTTAAACCATGTCCATAAAGCTACATTTAAAAAACCATGAATGTTTACTGATATAACCCATCTGACAGCTGAATGGGGTTAAAGGTCAGAGGCTGGGGGACCGGCATAAAATATCTCCGTTGCATATTATCCCTTTATAAAACCATAACTCTCTGGACTCTCTCTCTCTGTCTCTGTCCCTCTACTGTCTCTCTCCTCTCTGTCTCTCTCTCTCTCTGTCTTTATAAAACCATAACCCATACTGTGTCTCTCCCTGTCTCTGTGTCCATAACTCTCTGTCTGTCTTTCTCTGTCTCTCTAACTCTCTAACCCATACTGGCATTACCCTTTATAAAACCATAACCCATACTGACATTACCCTTCTAAAACCATAACCCATACTGGACATTCTCCCTTTATAAAACCATAACTCTCATACTGGACATTACCCTTTATAAAACCATAACCCATACTGACATTACCTTTATAAAACCATAACCCATACTGGACTCTCTACTCTTTATAAAACCATAACCTTTACTGGACATTACCCTTTATCCATAACCCTTTCTGGACATTACCCTTTATCTCTAACTCTGGACTCTTATCTGTCCATAACCCTCTGTCTTCTCTTTCTAAAACCTACTCTCTGTCTTTCTCTGTCTCTAAAACTGTCTCCCTACTGGACTGTCCCTTTGTAAAACTGTCTCCTCTACTGTCTCTGTCTCTGTCTCTGTCTCTGTCTAACCCATACTGTCTCTACTCCTGTCTAAAACCTGTAACCCATACTGTGTCTCTACCCTTCTGTAAAACTCTACCTCTCTCTCTCTCTCTCTATCTCTCTCTACTGTCTTTATAAAACCTGTCTCCCATACTGGACTCTCTACCCTTTATAAAACCATAGCCCTACTGTCTCTCTCTCTTTATAAAACCATAACCCATACTGGACATGACCCTTTATAAAACCATAACCCATACTCTGACATTACCCTTTATAAAACCATAACCCATACTGGACATTACCCTTTATAAAACCATAACCCATACTGTCATTACCCTTTATAAAACCATAACCTACTCTGTCCCTTTATCTGTCCATAACCCATACTGGACATGTACTCTTTATAAAACCATGTCTCTCTGTCTGTCTCTCTTTATAAAACCTAACTCTCTGTCTGTCTCTCTTGTCTCTAAACCCATAACTGTCTGTCATCTCCTTCTCTGTCTCTGTCCCTCTGGACATTACCCTTTATGTCTCATAACCCTACTGTCTGACTCTACTCTTTATCTCTGTCTCTACTGTCTGTCTCCTCTGTAAAACTCATAACTCTGTCTCCGTTTATAAAACCTCCCATGTCTGGTCTCTCTCTTTATCTCTCTCTACTGTCTCTCTCTCTGTCTAAAACCATAAACCATACTGGTCTCTCCCTTTGTAAAACCATCTCCCATACTGTGTCATCTCCCTTCTGTGTCCATACCCATACTGGACATTACCCTTTATAAAACCATAACTCCATACTGGTCATTACCTCTTTATAAAATCATAACCTCTACTGGACATTTCCCTTTATAAAACCTAACCCATACTGGACTCTACCCCTTTATAAAACCATGTGTCCTCTGGACACTACTGTTTATAAAACCATAACCCATACTGTCTCTCTGTCTAAAACCATCCATCTGTGTCTCTCTCTGTCTCTCTTCTAAAACCATCTGTCTCTGTCTCTCTCTGTCTTCTGTCTAAAACCATAACCCATACTGGTCTTCTGTCTTTCTCTGTCTCTCCTCTAACCCATCTCTGTCTCTCTCTCTTTCTGTCTCCATAACCCATACTCTGTCTCTTCTAAAACCATAACTCCATCTGGACATTACCCTCTGTCTCATAACTCATACTGTCTCTCTCTCTGTCTCTCTCCCTGTACTGGACTCTCTCTCTAAAACCATAACTCTACTGTCTCTACCTCTTCTAAAACCTGTCTCTCTGGACATCTACCTTCTATAAAACCATCCTCTCTGTCTCTTACCTCTTTCTAAAACTCATCTCCCATACTGGACTCTCTCTTATAAAACCATAACCTCTCTACTGTCTCTCTCCTTCTCTCTCCTGTCTCTCCTCTGTCTCTCTCCCTTTATAAAACCATAACTCATACTGGACATTACTCTTTCTAAAACCTCTAACCTCTCTACTGGACATCTCCTTCTAAAACCATAACCCATACTGTCTCTTACCTCTTCTCTAAAACCATAACTGTACTCTCTCTCTCTCCTTTATCTAACCTCATACTGGACTCTCTCTCTCTCTCTCTCTCTCCATAACTCCTCTCTCTCTCTACTGTACTGTCCCTTCTCTCTGTCTGTCTCCCTCTGTCTCATTACCCTTTATCTGTCTCATCCCATCTGGACTGTCTCTCTGTCTGTCTGTCTCTCTCTCTGTCTGTCTTTCTCTGTCTCTCTCCCATCTGGACTGTACTCTTTCTCTCTCCTATCTGTCTTTCTCTGTCTCTAAAACCATAACCCATCTCTGGACATTACCCTTTCTTTGTCTCTCCATAACTGTCTGTCTTTCTCTGTCTCTACCCTTTATGTCTCTAACCTGTCTGTCTCTGTCTCCTTTCTAAAACTCTGTCCATCTGTCTCCCTTCTGTCTGTCTGTAACTCTCTGTCTCTCTGTCTCTAAAACTCTACTCTTTCTAAAACCTCCCTCTGTGTCTCTGTCTCTCTATAAAACCTCCTCTCTGTCTCTCCCTTCTCTGTCTCTCATCCTTTATGTCTCTCTCTCTCTGTCTCTCCTCTCTGTCTCTCTCTCTCTGTCTCTGTCTGTCTGTCTCTCTCTGTCTCTGTCTCTCTGTCTGTCTCTATAAAACCATAACCCTCTGTCTCTCTGTCTGTCTGTCTGTCTCTCTGTCTGTCCATAACCCATACTGTCTTCTCTCTCTTTATAAAACTCTAACCTCTACTGTCTCTCTCTGTCTCTCTTTATAAAACCATCTCTGTCTCTGTCTCTCTTTGTCTCTCTACTGTCTCTCTTTGTCTCTCTCTGTCTCTCTCTCTGTCTCTCCTTTCTCCATCCCTACTGTCTCTCTCTTTCTAAAACCTCCCATCTGTCTCTCTCTTTATAAAACTCTAACTCTCTCTCTGTGTCTCTCTCCTTGTGTCTCTCTCTGTAAAACCATAACTCTCTCTGTCTCTCTCTCTTTATCCATAACCCATACTGTCTTCCTGTTTAAAACCTCTCTACTGTGTCTCTCTCTGTATCTGTGTCTCTAACCTCTCTCTGTCTCTCCCTCTGTCTCTCATAACTCCTTTCTGTCTTACCCTTTATAAAACTCATAACCCTACTGTCTGTCTCTTCTAAAACTCTAACTCTCTGTCATTCTCTCTTCTTTCTGTCTCTCTGGTCTCTCCCTTTCTGTCCATAACCCTCTACTCTTCTCTTTCTAAAACCTAACTCTCTCTGTCTGTCTCTCTCTGTCTCTCTAACTCTCTCTGTCATTACTCTGTCTCTCTAACTCTCTGTCTTCCTCTCTCTGTCTCTCTCTTTGTGTCGTTCTCAAAACCCATTGGAGAAAGGTCAAACCATAACCCGTCTGGCATTTCTCATCCAAATGGGGTTTTGAAAGATGACATGTGACAGTTACAATTTATAAAACCATAACCCTTGCAGTTGAACAGATATTTCAACCCTGCTGGAGGTTTGGAAAACTCATAACCCATACTGGAGGTTTGTTTGGTGAGGCGCCGTCCTGAATACTCTTTATAAAACTGTTGGTGATTTTAACCCCTTGTGGACCTTTTGAAACCTAACCCAATGTTGGTGATTTTAAAACCATAACCTCATTGACTGGAGAACCTTTATAAAACCTACAACCTGCTTTGAGCTGGAGGACTGCACCCATTTATCCAGCTCTTCAAACCATAACCTCTGTCATCAAGTAAGTCCTGTCTGTCTGTCTGTCTGTCTGTCTGTCTGTCTGTCTGTCTGTCTGTCTGTCTGATCAAGCTAGCATATGAGACAGCCTGTCTTTATAGAGGAGGGGATGACAGCCTGTCTCTATAGAGTTCGATAGATACTTCTCTATAGAGGTGAGGTCTCCCTTTCTATAGAGGAGACAGCCATCGTCTGTTATAGAGGACAAAGGACCACAGTCTCTATAGCTAGGAGGCGATGCCTTTTCTTCTCTGATAGAGGAGGCGATGACGGCCCGTCTCTATAGAGGAGGCGATGCCGGCCCGTCTCGAGCCTGCTACTCCTTAAAATGCTAAGTTACTACCTACCTGTTTAAATAAAAATAAAATACCCCCCTCTCCCCCCTCTCTAACCTCTCCCCCTCTCTCTAACCTCTCCCCTCTCTCTCTAACCTCTCTCCCCCTCTCTAACCTCTCTCCCCTGTCTCTAACCTCTCTCTAACCTCTGTCCTCCCCCTCTCTCTCTCTGTGTCTCCCTCTCTGTCCTCTCTGTCTCTCTCTCTAACCTCTCTGTCTCTCTCTCTGTCTCTCTGTCTCTCTAACCTCCCCTCTCTCTCTGTCCTCTCTCCCCCTCTCTCTCCTCTCTCTCCCTCTCTCTCTCTCTCCCCTCTCTCTCCTCTCTCCCTCCTCTCTCTGTCTCTCTCCTCCCTCTCTCTCTCCTCTCTCCCCCTCTCTGTCTCTCTCCCCTCTCTCTAACCTCTCTCCTCTCTCCCTCTCTCTAACTCTCTGTCTCCCCCTCTCTCTCTAACCTCTCTCCCCTCTCTCTCCTCTCTCCCCCTCTCTGTCCTCTCTCTGTCTCTCTCTAACCTCTCTCCCTCTCTCTCTTTCCTCTCTAACCTCCCTCTCTCTCTCTAACTCTGTCCCCCTCTCTAACCTCTCTCCCCCTCTCTCTAACCTCTCTAACTCTCTCTCCCTCTCTCTAACCTCTCTGTCCTCTGTCCCCCTCTCTCTAACCTCTCTGTCTCTCTCTCTCTCTCTCTCTCTCTCTAACCTCTCTCTTTCTCTCTCCTCTCTGTCTCTCTTTCTCTGTCTGTGTCTCCCTCTCTAACCTCTCTCCCCCTCTGTCTAACCTCCCCCTCTCTCTCTCTGTCTCCCTTTCTCTGTCTCTCTTTCTCTGTCTCTCTCTCTCCCTCTCTCTCTAACCTCTCTCTCCTCTCTCTCCTCCCTCTCTCTGTGTCTCTCTCCCTCTCTCTAACCTCTCTCCCTCTCTCTGTGTCTCTCTCTCTCTCTAACCTCTCTCTCTCCTCTCTAACCTCTCTCCCCCTCTCTCTAACCTCTCTCTGTCTCTCTAACCTCTCTCCCCCTCTCTCTAACCTCTCTCTCTCTCTCTGTCTCTCTCTGTCTCTCTGTCTCTGTCCTCTCCCCCTCTCTAACCTCTGTCCCCTCTCTAACCTCTCCCCCCCTCTCTCTCTCCTGTCTCTCTCTGTCTCTCTCTGTGTCCTCTCTCTGTCTCCCTCTCTCCCTGTCTCCTTCTCTCTGTCCTTCTCCCCCTCCCTCTCTCCCCCCACTCTCTAACTGTCCTCTCTCTCTCTCCCCCTGTAACAGTCACAATCAGAAGGTCCAGATGCACATGTTGGATCTGATGAGTTCTATAATAATGGAGGGAGACTGTCTCACACAGGAACTACTGGACACCATCCTGATCAACCTGATACCTGCTCACAAGGTAACTCATCAACCTGATACCTGCTCACAAGGTAACACATCAACCTGATACCTGCTCACAAGGTAACACATCAACCTGATACCTGCTCACAAGGTAACTCATCAACCTGATACCTGCTCACAAGGTAACACATCAACCTGATACCTGCTCACAAGGTAACACATCAACCTGATACCTGCTCACAAGGTAACACATCAACCTGATACCTGCTCACAAGGTAACACATCAACCTGATACCTGCTCACAAGGTAACACACTGATCAACCTGATACCTGCTCACAAGGTAACACACTGATCAACCTGATACCTGCTCACAAGGTAACTCACTGATCAACCTGATACCTGCTCACTGGTAACATACTGTCTCAACCTGATACCTGCTCACTCTAACACTCTGATCAACCTGATACCTGCTCACAAGGTAACATACTGATCAACCTGATACCTGCTCTCTCAAGGTAACACACTGATCAACCTGATACCTGCTCACAAGGTAACTCTGCTCAACCTGATACCTGCTCACTGGTCTCTGATCAACCTGATACCTGCTCACAAGGTAACACACTGATCAACCTGATCCTGCTCACAAGGTAACGATCTGTCTGATACCTGCTCACTGGTAACTCTCTCAACCTGATACCTGCTCACAAGGTAACATACTGATCAACCTGATACCTGTTCACTAGGTAACACACTGATCAACCTGATACCTGCTCACAAGGTAACACACTGATCAACCTGATACCTGCTCACAAGGTAACACACTGATCAAATCAAATCAAATCAAATTTATTTATATAGCCCTTCGTACATCAGCTGATATCTCAAAGTGCTGTACAGAAACCCAGCCTAAAACCCCAAACAGCAAACAATGCAGGTGTAAAAGCACGGTGGCTAGGAAAAACTCCCTAGAAAGGCCAAAACCTAGGAAGAAACCTAGAGAGGAACCAGGCTATGTGGTGTGGCCAGTCCCCTTCTGGCTGTGCCGGGTAGAGATTATAACAGAACATGACCAAGATGTTCAAATGTTCATAAATGACCAGCATGGTCGAATAATAATAAGGCAGAACAGTTGAAACTGGAGCAGCAGCACAGTCAGGTGGACTGGGGACAGCAAGGAGTCATCATGTCAGGTAGTCCTGGGGCACTCCTAGGGCTCAGGTCCTCCGAGAGAGAGAGAAAGAAAGAGAGAATTAGAGAGAGCATATGTGGGGTGGCCAGTCCTCTTCTGGCTGTGCCGGGTGGAGATTATAACAGAACGTGGCCAAGATGTTCAAATGTTCATAAATGACCAGCATGGTTGAATAATAGTAAGAGCAGAACAGTTGAAACTGGAGCAGCAGCATGGCCAGGTGGACTGGGGACAGCAAGGAGTCATCATGTCAGGTAGTCCTGGGACATGGTCCTAGGGCTCAGGTCCTCCGAGAGAGAAAGAAAGAGAGAAGGAGAGAATTAGTCCACACTTAGATTCACACAGGACACCTGGAGAAGTACTCCAGATATAACAAACTGACCCTAGCCCCTCTCATAAACTAATGCAGCATAAATACTGGAGGCTGAGACAGGAGGGGTCAGGAGACACTGTGGCCCCATCCGAGGAAACCCCGGACAGGGCCAAACAGGAAGGATATAACCCCACCCACTTTGCCAAAGCACAGCCCCCACACCACTAGAGGGATATCTTCAACCACCAACTTACCATCCTGAGACAAGGCTTGCCCACAAAGATCTCCGTCTGGCACAACCCAAGGGGGGCGCCAACCCAGACAGGCCGACCACAACAGTGAATCAACCCACCCAGGTGACGCACCCCCCCCCAGGGACGGCATGAGAGAGCCCCAGTAAGCCAGTGACTCAGCCCCGTAACAGGGTAAGGCAGAGAATCCCAGTGGAAAGAGGGGAATCGGCCAGGCAGAGACAGCAAGGGCGGTTCGTTGCTCCAGAGCCTTTCCGTTCACCTTCCCACTCCTGGGCCAGACTACACTCAATCATATGACCCACTGAAGAGATGAGTCTTCAGTAAAGACTTAAAGGTTGAGACCGAGTTTGCGTCTCTGACATGGGTAGGCAGACCGTTCCATAAAAATGGAGCTCTATAGGAGAAAGCCCTGCCTCCAGCTGTTTGCTTAGAAATTCTAGGGACAATTAGGAGGCCTGCGTCTTGTGACCGTCATACGTGTCTATGTACGGCAGGACCAAATCAGAGAGATAGGTAGGAGCAAGCCCATGTAATGCTTTGTAGGTTAGCAGTAAAACCTTGAAATCAGCCCTTGCTTTGACAGGAAGCCAGTGTAGAGAGGCTAGCACTGGAGTAATATGATCAAATTTTTTGGTTCTAGTCAGGATTCTAGCAGCCGTATTCAGCACTAACTGAAGTTTATTTAGTGCTTTATCCGGGTAGCTGATCAACCTGATACCTGCTCACAAGGTAACACACTGATCAACCTGATACCTGCTCACAAGGTAACGCATCAACCTGATACCTGCTCACAAGGTAACACACTGATCAACCTGATACCTGCTCACAAGGTAACACACTGATCAACCTGATACCTGCTCACAAGGTAACGCATCAACCTGATACCTGTTCACAAGGTAACACACTGATCAACCTGATACCTGCTCACAAGGTAACACACTGATCAACCTGATACCTGCTCACAAGGTAACACACTGATCAACCTGATACCTGCTCACAAGGTAACGCATCAACCTGATACCTGCTCACAAGGTAACACACTGATCAACCTGATACCTGCTCACAAGGTAACACACTGATCAACCTGATACCTGCTCACAAGGTAACACACTGATCAACCTGATACCTGCTCACAAGGTAACACACTGATCAACCTGATACCTGCTCACAAGGTAACACACTGATCAACCTGATACCTGCTCACAAGGTAACACACTGATCAACCTGATATCTGCTCACAAGGTAACACACTGATCAACCTGATACCTGCTCACAAGGTAACATACTGATCAACCTGATACCTGCTCACAAGGTAACACACTGATCAACCTGATACCTGCTCACAAGGTAACATACTGCATCAACCTGATACCTGCTCACAAGGTAACACACTGATCAACCTGATACCTGCTCACAAGGTAACACACTGATCAACCTGATACCTGCTCACAAGGTAACACATCAACCTGATACCTGCTCACAAGGTAACACACTGATCAACCTGATACCTGCTCACAAGGTAACACACTGATCAACCTGATACCTGCTCACAAGGTAACACATCAACCTGATACCTGCTCACAAGGTAACACACTGATCAACCTGATACCTGCTCACAAGGTAACACACTGATCAACCTGATACCTGCTCACAAGGTAACACACTGATCAACCTGATACCTGCTCACAAGGTAACACACTGATCAACCTGATACCTGCTCACAAGGTAACATACTGATCAACCTGATACCTGCTCACAAGGTAACATACTGATCAACCTGATACCTGCTCACAAGGTAACACATCAACCTGATACCTGCTCACAAGGTAACACATCAACCTGATACCTGCTCACAAGGTAACACACTGATCAACCTGATACCTGCTCACAAGGTAACTCATCAACCTGATACCTGCTCACAAGGTAACGCATCAACCTGATACCTGCTTGATCCTCTCTCCTCCTGTCCAGAACCTGAATAAGCAGGCGTACGACTTGGCCAAGACTCTGCTGAAGAGGACCGTTCAGACCATAGAAACATGTATCGCAAACGTTAGTACTGTAAACTAATAACATACCTATACTATACACTATATACCTATACTATACTATACACTATATATACATATATACCTGATACACTATATCACATATACCTATACTATACACTATATATACATATATACCTATACTATACACTATATAACACACCATACTATACACTATATCATATATATACCTATACTATACACTATATATATACCTATACTCTACACTATATATATATATATATACCTATACTATACACAAACGTTAGTACTGTAAACTAATACATACATATACATATATACCTATACTATACACTATATATACATATACTATACACTATATATACATATATACCTATACTATACACTATATATACATATATACATATACTATACACTATATATACATGTACTATACACTATATATACATATATACCTATACTATACACTATATATACATACCTATACTATACACTATATATACATGTACTATACACTATATATACATATATACCTGTACTATACACTATATATATATATATACCTATACTATACACTATATATACATATACCTATACTATACACTATATATACATATATACCTATACTATACACTATATATATATATACCTATACTATACACTATATATACATATATACCTATACTATACACTATATATACATATATACCTATACTATACACTATATATACATATATACCTATACTATACACTATATATACATATATACCTATACTATACACTATATATACATATATACCTATACTATACACTATATATACATATATATACCTATACTATACACTATATATATATATATACCTATACTATACACTATATATATATATATACCTATACTATACACTATATATACATATACCTATACTATACACTATATATACATATATACCTATACTATACACTATATATATATATATATACCTATACTATACACTATATATACATATATACCTATACACTATATATACATATATACCTATACTATACACTATATATATACATATACTATACACTATATATACATATATACCTATACTATACACTATATATACATATATACCTATACTATACACTATATATACATATATACCTATACTATACACTATATATACATATATACCTATACTATACACTATATATACATATATACCTATACTATACACTATATATACATATATACCTATACTATACACTATATATATACTATACACTATACTATATACCTATACTATACACTATATATACATATATACCTATACTATACACTATATATACCTATACTATACACTATATATACATATATACCTATACTATACACTATATATACATATATACCTATACTATACACTATATATACATACTATACACTATATATACATATATACCTATACTATACACTATATATACATATATACCTGTACTATACACTATATATACATATATATACCTATACTATACACTATATATACATATATACCTATACTATACACTATATATACTATACACTATACCTGTACTATACACTATATATACATATATACCTATACTATACACTATATATACATATATACCTATACTATACACTATATATACATATATACCTATACTATACACTATATATACATATATACCTGTACTATACACTATATATATCTATACTATACACTATATATACTATATACTATATATACCTATACTATACCTACTATACACTATATATACATATATACCTATACTATACACTATATATACATATATACCTATACTATACACTATATATACATATATACCTATACTATACACTATATATACATATATATATACTATATACTATACTATACACTATATATACATATATACCTATATATACATATATACCTATACTATACACTATATATACATATATACCTATACTATACACTATATATACATATATACCTGTACTATACACTATATATACCTATACTATACACTATATATACATATATACCTATACTATACACTATATATACATATATACCTATACTATACACTATATATACCTATACTATACACTATATATACATATATACCTATACTATACACTATATATATATATACCTATACTATACACTATATATACATATATACCTATACTATACACTATATATACATATATACCTATACTATACACTATATATACATATATACCTATACTATACACTATATATATATATACCTATACACTATACATACTATATATACATATATACCTATACTATACACTATATATACATATATACCTATACTATACACTATATATACATATATACCTATACTATACACTATATATACATACTATATATACATATATATATATACCTATACTATACACTATATATACATATATACCTATACTATACACTATATATACATATATACCTATACTATACACTATATATATATATACATATATATACCTATACTATACACTATATATACCTATACTATACACTATATATACCTATACTATACACTATATATATATACTATACACTATACCTATACTATACACTATATATACCTATACTATACACTATATATATATATACCTATACTATACACTATATATACATATATACCTATACTATACACTATATATACATATATACCTATACTATACACTATATATACATATATACCTATACTATACACTATATATACTATATATATACTATACACTATACATATACACTATATATACATATATACCTATACTATACACTATATATACATATATACCTATACTATACACTATATATACATATATACCTATACTATACACTATATATACATATATACCTATACTATACACTATATATACATATATACCTATACTATACACTATATATACATATATACCTATACTATACACTATATATACATATATACCTATACTATACACTATATATACATATATACCTATACTATACACTATATATACATATATACCTATACTATACACTATATATACCTATACTATACACTATATATACATATATACCTATACTATACACTATATATATATATACACTATATACTATACACTATATATATATATATATACTATACTATACACTATATATACATATATATACCTATACTATACACTATATATACATATATACCTATACTATACACTATATATACATATACTATACACTATATATACATATATACCTATACTATACACTATATATACATATATACCTATACTATACACTATATATATATACCTATACTATACACTATATATACATATACTATACACTATATATACATATATACCTATACTATACACTATATATATATATATATATACTATACACTATATATACATATATACCTATACTATACACTATATATATATATATACCTATACTATACACTATATATACACTATATATACATATATACTATACTATACACTATATATATACATATATATACCTGTACTATACACTATATATATATATATACCTATACTATACACTATATATATATATATACCTATACTATACACTATATATACATATATACCTATACTATACACTATATATACATATATACCTATACTATACACTATATATACATATATATACTATACTATATATATATATACCTATACTATACACTATATATATATATACCTATACTATACACTATATATACATATATACCTATACTATACACTATATATACATATATACCTATACTATACACTATATATACATATATACCTATACTATACACTATATATACATATATATATACTATACTATACACTATATATACATATATACACTATACTATACACTATATATACATATATACCTATACTATACACTATATATACATATATACCTGTACTATACACTATATATACCTGTACTATACACTATATATATATATACCTATACTATACACTATATATATATATATACCTATACTATACACTATATATATATATATACCTATACTATACACTATATATACATATATACATATACTATACACTATATATACATATATACCTATACTATACACTATATATACATATATATACATATACTATACACTATATATATATATATACCTATACTATACACTATATATACATATATACACTATATATACTATACACTATATATATGTATACTATATATTGATGTGTTTTAGTACATCTATATTGTGTGTACTATATATATGATATATACACACTATCTATCGTTCAGACCAACTAACATCTCTCCCTCCCTGTCCCCCTCCTCCCTGTCCCCCTCCCCTCTCTCCCTCTCCTCCCCCTCTCTCCCTCTCCCCCCCCTCTCTCCCTCTCCCTGTCCCCTCTCTCTCCCCTGCCCCCTCTCTCCCTCTCCCCCTGCTCCCCTCCTCCTCTCCCTCTCCCTCCCCTGCCCCCTCTCTCCCTCTCCCTGCCCCCTCTCTCCCTCTCCCTGCCCCCTCTCTCCTGTCCCTGCCCCCTCTCTCCCTCTCCCTGCCCCCTCTCCCTCTCCCTGCCCCCTCTCTCCCTGTCCCCCTCCTCCCCTCCCTGCCCCCCTCTCCCTGTCCCCCTCTCTCTCTCCCTGCCCCCTCCCTGTCCCCTCTCTCCCTCTCCTGCCCCCTCTCTCCCTCTCCCTGCCCCCTCTCCCTCTCCTGCCCCCTCCCTGCCCCCTCTCTCCTGCCCCCTCTCCCTGTCCCCCTCTCCCTGTCCCTCCCCCTCTCTCCTGCCCTCCCCTGCCCCCTCTCTCCCTGCCCCCTCTCTCCCTCTCCCTCTCCCCCTGCCCCCTCTCCCTCCCTCTCCCCCCCTGCCCCCTCCTCCCCCCTCCCTGCCCCCTCTCTCTGCCTCCCTCCCTGCCCCCTCTCTCCCTCTCCCTGCCCCCTCTCTCCCTCTCCCCTGCCCCCTCTCCCTGTCCCCTCTCTCCTCTCCCCCTCTCTCCCTCCCCTGCCCCCTCTCCCCCCCTCTCTCCCTCTCCCTGCCCCCTCTCTCCCTCTCCCTGCCCCCTCTCTCCCCTCCCTGCCCCCTCTCCCTGCCCCCTCCTCCTCTCCCTGCCCCCCTCTCCCTGCCCCCTCTCCTCCCTCCCTGCCTCCCTCTCTCCCTCTCCCTGCCCCCTCTCCCTGCCCCCTCCCTGCCCTCTCCCTGCCCCCTCTCTCTCTCCCTGCCCCCTCTCCCTGCCCCCTCTCTCTCCCTGCCCCTGTCCCCTCCTCCTGTCCCCTCTCTCCCTGTCCCTCTCCCTGTCCCCCTCTCTCCCTCCCCCCCTCTCCTCCCCTCTCTCCCTGCCCCTCTCTCCCTGTCCCCCTCTCTCCTCTGCCCCCTCTCTCCTGCCCCCTCTCTCACTGCCCCCTCTCTCCTCTGCCCCCCTCTCTCTCTCTCTGCCCCCTCTCTCCCTCTCCTGCCCCCTCTCTCCTCTCTCCCTGCCCCCTCTCTCCCTCTCCCTGCCCCTCTCTCCCTCTCCCTGCCCCCTCTCCCTCCCCCCCCCCCTCTCTGCCCCTGCCCCCCTCCCCTCCCCCTGCCCCCTCTCTGCCTCCCTCTCCCTGCCCCCCCCCTCTCTCCCTGCCCCCTCCTCTCCCCCTCCCCCCCCCCTGCCCCCTCCCCTCCTCCCTGCCCCCCTGATCTCCTCCCTGCCCCCTCTCTCCCTGCCCCTCTCTCTCCCCTGCCCCCTCTCCCTGCCCCCTCCCCTCTCCCCTGCCCTCTCTCCCTGCCCCCTCCCTCCCCCTCCCCCTGCCCCCTCTCTCCCTCTCCCTGCCCCCTCTCTCTCCCTGCTCTCCCTGCCCCCTCTCCCCTCTCCCTCTCCCCCTGCCCCCTCTCTCCCTCTCCCTGCCCCCCTCTCTCCCTCCCCTGCCCCCTCCCTCCTCCTGCCCCCCCTCTGCCCCCTCCCTCCCCTGCCCCCCTGCCTCCTCTCCCTGCCCCCTCTCTCCCTCCCCTGCCTCCCCCTCTCCTGCCCCCTCTCTCCCTCCCCCTCTCCCTGCCCCTCTCTCTCTCTCCCTGCCCCCTCTCTGTCCCCTCTCCCTGTCCCCTCTCTCCCTGTCCCCCTCTCCCTGCCCCCTCTCCCTGTCCCCCCCTCTCCCTGCCCCCTCTCTCCTCTCCCTGCCCCCTCTCTCTCCTCTCCTGCCCCCTCTCTCCTCTCCTGCCCCCTCTGCTCCTCTCTCCCTGCCCCCCCTCTCTCTCTCCCTGCCCCCTCTCTCTCCTGCCCCTGCCCCCTCTCTCCCTCTCTGCCCCCTCTCTCCTCTCCCTGCCCCCTCTCTCCTCTCCCTGCCCCCTCTCTCTCTCTCTCTGTTCCTCCCTCCCCCTCTCTCCCTGCCCCCTCTCTCCCTCTCTCTCCCTGCTCCCCCTCTCTCCCTGCCCCCTCTCTCCCTCTCCCTCCTTCTCTCCTGCCCCCTCTCTGGTTAGGGACTCTCTCCCCCTCTCTCCCTCCCCCCTCCTCCCTCCCTGCCCCCTCTCTTCTCCCTGCCCCCTCTCTCCCTCTCCTGCCCCCTCTCTCCCCTCTCCCTGCCCCCTCTCTCCCTCTCCCTGCCCCCTCTGATCCCTCTCCCTGCCCCCTGTCTCTCTCCCTGCCCCCTCTCCCTCTCCCTCCCCTCCTCCTCTCCTGCCCCCTCTCTCCCTCTCCCTTCTCCCTCTGTCTGTTTTAGAACTGCCCCCTCTCTCCTCTCCTGCCCCCTCCTCCCTGCCCCCTCCTCCCTCTGCCTCTTTCCCTCCTGTTCTCTCCTCTCTCCCTGCCCCCTCTCCCTCTCTCTGCCCCTCTCTCCTCTCTCCTGCCCCCTCTCTCCCTCTCCCTGCCCCTCTCTCTCTGATGCCCCCTCTCTCCCTCTCCCCTCTGTCCCTGGTCTCTCCCTGCCCCCTCTCTCCCTCCCCTGGTGGACCCTCTCTGCCCCCTCTCTCCCTCTCCCTGCCCCCTCTCTCCCTCTCCCTGCCCCCTCTCTCCCTCTCTCCCTGCCCCCTCCTCCCTCTCCCCCAGCCCCCTTCTCCCTCTCTCCCTGTCTGGTCTCCTGCCCCCTCTCTCCCTCTTCCTGCCCCCTCCTCCTCTCTCCTGCCCCCTCTCCCCTCCCTGTTCTCCCTGCCCCCTCCCTCCCTGCCCTCTCTCCCTCCCCCTCCCCAGCTAGAGTCTCTCAAGGTGCCCCCTCTCTCCCCTCCTGCCCCCTCTCTCCCTCCTAGTCACCCCCTGCTCCTCCTTTCTCTCCCCCTCTATAGGACCCTCTCCTCCCCCTCTAGAGTTCTCTCTGGTCCTGTCTGCCCCCTCTCCTGCCCCCTCTCCCTAGCCCCCCATCTCCCTCTCCTGCCCCCTTCTCTCCTGTCTAGGACCCATCTCTCCCTGCCCCCCCAGCCCTCTCCCTGTTCAAACTCCCTAGCCCACCTCGACCCTCCCCCTGCTGACCTCTCCCTCTCCAAGGTATCTCCCCTCGACTGCCCCCTCTTCTCAAACTCTCTCCTCTCCCTGGACCCATCCTCTCTAGTTCTCTCTCCCTCTCCCTGCCCCCTCTCTCTCTCTCCTGCCCACCCTCTCCTTCTCCCTTCTCCCAAGCCCCCTCTCCCATCGACCCCTCTCTCCTCTCCCCTGTTCAAACTCCCTGGTCTCTCCCTCCTCCCTCTCCCCCTGCCCCCTCTCCCCCAGCTAGAGTTCTGCCCCCTCTCTCTCCCTGGACACCTCTCTCCCTCTCCCAGGGGGTTGTCCCTGCCCACCTTCTGTCCCCTGCCTCTCTTCTCCAGCCCACCTCTCTCTCCCCTCCCTGCCCACCTCTTCTCTCCTGCCCACCTCCTCCCTCTCCTGGACCTCTCTCCCTCCCTAGTCTCTTCTCTCCTGTCTGGTTAGGACCCTCTCCTGATCTCTCCCAGGTCTCTGTCCTGTCTGGTTAGGACAGGTCTCTCCTTCTAGTCACCAGGTTCTCTCTCCCTCTTCTGGTTCCCTCTCTCCCCTGCCTCTCTCCCTCTCACTGCCCCTCTCTCTCTCTCTCTCTCTCTCTGCCTCTGGAGTCTCTCTCTCTGCCTCTCTCTCTCTGCCTCTCTCCCTCTCTCTCTCTGGACAGGTGCCCCTGCCCCTCTCTCCCTCTTCTCTCCTGTTCTTTAACCAGGTGCTGGTGATGGGCAAGTCTTCAGTCAGTGATCTGTCAGAACACGTGTTTGATCTGATCCAGGAGCTGTTCTCCATCGACCCTCTGCTGCTCACGTCCGGTTCTGCCCTGTCTGAGTTCAAACTCAAGGTATAGGACAGGTCGACCCCCCCAGCTAGAGTTCAAACTCAGGTTCTGTCCTGTCGACCCCCAGCTAGAGTTCAAACTCAGGTATAGGATCCATCGTCCCCCCTGCTGAGTTCAAACTCAGGTATAGGACCCATCGACCCCCAGCTAGAGTTCAAACTCAAGGTATAGGACCCATCGACCCCCCCTGTGAGTTCAGCTAGAGTTCAAACTCAAGGTATAGGACCCATCGACTCCCCAGCTAGGTTTGTCCTGTCAAGGTTAGGACCCATCGACTCCCCCAGCTAGAGTTCAAACTCAGGTTCTGTCCATCGACCCCCCAGCTAGAGTTTAAACTCAAGGTATAGGATCCATCGACCCCAGCTAGAGTTTAAACTCAAGGTATAGGATCCATCGACCCCCAGCTAGAGTTTAAACTCAGGTATAGGACCCATGATCCCCAGCTAGAGTTCAAACTCAAGGTTCTGTCCATCGACCCCCCAGCTAGAGTTCAAACTCAGGTATAGGACCCATCGACAGTCACAGGGGGTTCTTTGATCTGATCCAGGAGCTGTCTGGTTCAAGGTATAGGACAGGTGACACTCCTTGTCAATGGTTCTGTCCCGTCTGGTTAGGACAGGTGACCTCCTTATAGTCGTCAGGTTCTGTCCTGTCTGGTTAGGACAGGTGGTCTCCTGATAGTTGCCAGGTTCTGTCCTGTCTGGTCCTGTCTGGTTAGGACAGGTATACTCCTTATAGTCACCAGGTTCTGTCCTGTCTGGTTAGGACAGGTATACTCCTGATAGTCACCAGGTTCTGTCCTGTCTGATTAGAACAGGTTCTGTCCTGTCTGGTCCTGTCTGGTTAGAACAGGTGGAGTCCTGACCTGTCTGGTTAGGACAGGTGGCCTCCTGATAGTCACCAGGTTCTGTCCTGTCTGGTTAGAACAGGTGGTCCTGATAGTCACAAGGTTCTGTCCTGTCTGGTTAGGACAGGTGGAGTCCTGATAGTCGCCAGGTTCTGTCCTGTCTGGTTAGGACAGGTGGCCTCCTGATAGTCACCAGGTTCTGTCCTGTCTGGTTAGGACAGGTGGCCTCCTGATAGTCACCAGGTTCTGTCCTGTCTGGTTAGGACAGGTAGACTCCTGATAGTCACCAGGTTCTGTCCTGTCTGGTTAGGACAGGTAGACTCCTGATAGTCACCAGGTTCTGTCCTGTCTGGTTAGGACAGGTAAACTCCTGATAGTCACCAGGTTCTGTCCTGTCTGGTTAGGACAGGTAAACTCCTGATAGTCGCAAGGTTCTGTCCTGTCTGGTTAGGACAGGTAAACTCCTGATAGTCGCAAGGTTCTGTCCTGTCTGGTTAGAACAGGTGGAGTCCTGATAGCCACCAGGTTCTGTCATGTCTGGACCTGTCTGGTTAGGACAGCTGGACTCCTGATAGTCGCCAGGTTCTGTCCTGTCTGGACCTGTCTGGTTAGGACAGGTAGCTCCTGATAGTCACCGGGTTCTGTCCTGTCTCGTTAGAACAGGTGGACTCCTGATAGTCACCAGGTTCTGTCCTGTCTGGTTAGGACAGGTGGGCTCCTGATAGTCGCCAGGTCCTGTCTGGTTAGGACAGGAGACTCCTGAAAGTCGCCAGGTTCTGTCCTGTCTGGTTAGGACAGGTGGACTCCTGATAGTCACCAGGTTCTGTCCTGTCTGGTTAGGACAGGTGGGCTCCTGATAGTCGCCAGGTCCTGTCTGGTTAGGACAGGTGGACTCCTGAAAGTCGCCAGGTTCTGTCCTGTCTGGTTAGGACAGGTGGACTCCTGATAGTCACCAGGTTCTGTCCTGTCTGGTTAGGACAGGTAGAGTCCTGTCTGGTCCTGTCTGGTCCTGTCTGGTTAGGACAGGTGGAGTCCTGATAGTCACCAGGTTCTGTCCTGGCTGGTTAGGACAGGTAAACTCCTGATAGTCACCAGGTTCTGTCCTCTCTGTTTAGAACAGGTTCTGTCCTGTCTGGTCCTGTCTGGTTAGGACAGGTAGACTCCTGATAGTCACCAGGTTCTGTCCTGTCGGGTTAGGACAGGTATACTCCTGATAGTCACCAGGTTCTGTCCTGTCTGGTTAGAACAGGTGGGCTCCTGATAGTCGCCAGGTTCTGTCCTGTCTGGTTAGGACAGGTGGGCTTCTGATAGTCGCCAGGTTCTGTCCTCTCTGGTTAGGACAGGTGGACTCCTGATAGTCACCAGGTTCTGTCCTGTCTGGTTAGGACAGGTGGAGTCCTGTCTGGTTAGGACAGGTGGAGTCCTGATAGTCACCAGGTTCTGTCCTGTCTGGTTAGGACAGGTAAACTCCTGATAGTCACCAGGTTCTGTCCTGTCTGGTCCTGTCTGGTTAGGACAGGTGGAGTCCTGATAGTCACCAGGTTCTGTCCTGTCTGGTCCTGTCTGGTTAGGACAGGTGGAGTCCTGATAGTCACCAGGTTCTGTCCTGTCTGGTTAGGACAGGAGGAGTCCTGATAGTCACCAGGTTCTGTCCTGTCTGGTTAGGACAGGTAAACTCCTGATAGTCACCAGGTTCTGTCCTGTCTGGTTAGGACAGGTTCTGTCCTGTCTGGTTAGGACAGTCACCACCTAGACAGACACAGCTGTTTCCTTTGAAGATGTTGATATGATTTTTAAAAATTTGAATGACCTTGAATCTTGTTGTTGTGGTTGTATAAGATATGGACACAAGCACTGAGATGTCTTTTTTTAAATGTTTTTATTTATTTAACCTTTTATAGAACTAGGCAAGTCAGTTAAGAACAAATTCTTATTTTCAACGACGGCCTACCAAAAGGATAAAGGCCTCCTGCCGGGGACAGGGGGGCCTGGGATTAAAAATAATACAATTTAGATATAGGACAAAATGCACATCACGACAAGAGAGACAACACTCCATAAAGAGAGACAACACTCCATAAAGAGAGACAACACTCCATAAAGAGAGACAACACTCCATAAAGAGAGACCTAAGACAACAACATAGTATGACAAGAGAGACAACACTACATAAAGAGAGACCTAAGACAACAACATAGTATGACAAGAGAGACAACACTCCATAAAGAGAGACCTAAGACAACAACATAGTATGACTAGAGAGACAACACTACATAAAGAGAGACCTAAGACAACAACATAGTATGACTAGAGAGACAACACTACATAAAGAGAGACCTAAGACAACAACATAGTATGACTAGAGAGACAACACTCCATAAAGAGAGACCTAAGACAACAACATAGTATGACTAGAGAGACAACACTACATAAAGAGAGACAACACTACATAAAGAGAGACCTAAGACGACAACATAGTATGACTAGAGAGACAACACTACATAAAGAGAGACAACACTACATAAAGAGACAACACTACATAAAGAGAGACCTAAGACAACAACATAGTATGACTAGAGAGACAACACTCCATAAAGAGAGACCTAAGACAACAACATAGTATGACTAGAGAGACAACACTACATAAAGAGAGACAACACTACATAAAGAGAGACAACACTACATAAAGAGAGACCTAAGACGACAACATAGTATGACTAGAGACAACACTACATAAAGAGAGACAACACTACATAAAGAGAGACAACACTACATAAAGAGAGACACCACTACATAAAGAGAGACCTAAGACGACAACATAGTATGACTAGAGAGACAACACTACATAAAGAGAGACCTAAGACAACAACATAGTATGACTAGAGAGACAACACTACATAAAGAGAGACAACACTACATAAAGAGAGACAACACTACATAAAGAGAGACAACACTACATAAAGAGAGACAACACTACATAAAGAGAGACCACACTACATAAAGAGACAACACTACATAGAGACAACACTCCATAAAGAGAGACCTAAGAGAACATAGCATGACAAGAGAGACAACACTCCATAAAGAGACAACACTACATAAAGAGAGACAACACTCCATAAAGAGAGACAACACTCCATAAAGAGAGACAACACTCCATAAAGAGAGACAACACTCCATAAAGAGAGACAACACTCCATAAAGAGAGACAACACTCCATAAAGAGACAACACTACATAAAGAGACAACACTACATAAAGAGAGACAACACTACATAAAGAGAGACAACACTCCATAAAGAGAGACAACACTCCATAAAGAGAGACCTAAGACAACAACATAGTATGACTAGAGAGACAACTACATAAAGAGAGACCTAAGACAACAACATAGCATGACTAGAGAGACAACACTACATAAAGAGAGACAACACTACATAAAGAGAGACCTAAGACAACAACATAGCATGACTAGAGAGACAACACTACATAAAGAGAGACAACACTCCATAAAGAGAGACCTAAGACAACAACATAGTATGACTAGAGAGACAACACTACATAAAGAGAGACCTAAGACAACAACATAGCATGACTAGAGAGACAACACTCCATAAAGAGAGACAACACTCCATAAAGAGAGACAACACTACATAAAGAGAGACAACACTACATAGAGACAACACTACATAAAGAGAGACCTAAGACAACATAGCATGACAAGAGACAACACTACATAAAGAGAGACAACACTCCATAAAGAGAGACAACACTCCATAAAGAGAGACAACACTACATAAAGAGAGACCTAAGACAACAACATAGCATGACTAGAGAGACAACACTACATAAAGAGAGACAACACTACATAGAGACAACACTACATAGAGACAACACTACATAAAGAGAGACCTAAGACAACATAGCATGACAAGAGACAACACTACATAAAGAGAGACAACACTACATAAAGAGAGACAACACTCCATAAAGAGAGACAACACTCCATAGAGAGAGACAACACTACATAAAGAGAGACACCACTACATAAAGAGAGACACCACTACATAAAGAGAGACAACACTACATAAAGAGAGACCTAAGACAACAACATAGCATGACAAGAGAGACAACACTACATAAAGAGAGACAACACTACATAAAGAGAGACAACACTCCATAAAGAGAGACAACACTACATAAAGAGAGACCTAAGACAACAACATAGCATGACAAGAGAGACACCACTACATAAAGAGAGACCTAAGACAACAACATAGCATGACTAGAGAGACAACACTCCATAAAGAGAGACCTAAGACAACAACATAGCATGACTAGAGAGACAACACTACATAAAGAGAGACAACACTACATAAAGAGAGACCTAAGACAACAACATAGCATGACAAGAGAGACACCACTACATAGAGAGACAACACTCCATAAAGAGAGACAACACTCCATAAAGAGAGACAACACTACATAGAGAGAGACAACACTCCATAAAGAGAGACCTAAGACAACAACATAGTATGACTAGAGAGACAACACTACATAAAGAGAGACCTAAGACAACAACATCGCATGACAAGAGAGAACACTACATAAAGAGACAACACTCCATAAAGAGAGACAACACTCCATAAAGAGAGACAACACTACATAGAGAGACAACACTCCATAAAGAGAGACAACACTCCATAAAGAGACAACACTCCATAAAGAGAGACAACACTCCATAAAGAGAGACAACACTACATAGAGAGACAACACTCCATAAAGAGAGACACCACTACATAGAGAGACAACACTCCATAAAGAGAGACAACACTCCATAAAGAGAGACCTAAGACAACAACATAGCATGACAAGAGAGACACCACTACATAGAGAGACAACACTCCATAAAGAGAGACAACACTCCATAAAGAGAGACAACACTACATAGAGAGAGACAACACTCCATAAAGAGAGACAACACTACATAAAGAGAGACAACACTACATAAAGAGAGACCTAAGACAACAACATAGCATGACAAGAGAGACACCACTACATAGAGAGACAACACTCCATAAAGAGAGACAACACTACATAGAGAGAGACAACACTCCATAAAGAGAGACAACACTCCATAAAGAGAGACAACACTACATAAAGAGAGACAACACTACATAAAGAGAGACAACACTACATAGAGAGAGACCTAAGACAACAACATAGCATGACTAGAGAGACAACACTACATAAAGAGAGACAACACTCCATAAAGAGAGACAACACTACATAAAGAGAGACCTAAGACAACAACATAGCATGACAAGAGAGACACCACTACATAAAGAGAGACAACACTACATAAAGAGAGACCTAAGACAACAACATAGCATGACTAGAGAGACAACACTACATAAAGAGAGACAACACTACATAAAGAGAGACCTAAGACAACAACATAGCATGACAAGAGAGACACCACTACATAAAGAGAGACAACACTCCATAAAGAGAGACCTAAGACAACAACATAGCATGACTAGAGAGACAACACTCCATAAAGAGAGACACCACTACATAGAGAGAGACCTAAGACAACAACATAGCATGACAAGAGAGACAACACTACATAAAGAGAGACAACACTACATAAAGAGAGACCTAAGACAACAACATAGCATGACAAGAGAGACAACACTACATAAAGAGAGACCTAAGACAACAACATAGCATGACTAGAGAGACAACACTACATAAAGAGACAACACTACATAAAGAGAGACCTAAGACGACAACATAGCATGACAAGAGAGACAACACTACATAAAGAGAGACCTAAGACAACAACATAGCATGACTAGAGAGACAACACTACATAAAGAGAGACCTAAGACAACAACATAGCATGACTAGAGAGACAACACTACATAAAGAGAGACCTAAGACAACAACATAGCATGACTAGAGAGACAACACTGACATAAAGAGACAACACATAGCATGGTAGCAACACTAGCATGGACACAACGACATAATGAGCAACAACATAGCATGACAAGAGACAACACTAGCATGGTAGCAACACAACAACATAGCATGGTAGAACACGACGACATAGCATGGTAGCAACACACGACATAGCATGGTAGCAACACGAGACATAGCATGGTAGCAACACGCACGACATAGCATGGTAGCAACACTACATAAACGACATAGCATGGTAGCAACACGACGACATAGCATGGTAGCAACACGACGACATAGCATGGTAGCAACACGACGACATAGCATGGTAGCAACACGACGACATAGCATGGTAGCAACACGACGACATAGCATGGTAGCAACACGACGACATAGCATGGTAGCAACACGACGACATAGCATGGTAGCAACACGACGACATAGCATGGTAGCAACACACGACGACATAGCATGGTAGCAACACGACGACATAGCATGGTAGCAACACGACGACATAGCATGGTAGCAACACGACGACGACATAGCATGGTAGCAACACGACGACATAGCATGGTAGCAACACGACGACATAGCATGGTAGCAACACGAACACATGGTAGCAACACGACGACATAGCATGGTAGCAACACGACGACATAGCATGGTAGCAACACGACGACATAGCATGGTAGCAACACGACGACATAGCATGGTAGCAACACGACGACATAGCATGGTAGCAACACGACGACATAGCATGGTAGCAACACGACGACATAGCATGGTAGCAACACGACGACATAGCATGGTAGCAACACGACGACATAGCATGGTAGCAACACGACGACATAGCATGGTAGCAACACGACGACATAGCATGGTAGCAACACGACGACATAGCATGGTAGCAACACGACGACATAGCATGGTAGCAACACGACGACATAGCATGGTAGCAACACGACGACATAGCATGGTAGCAACACGACGACATAGCATGGTAGCAACACGACGACATAGCATGGTAGCAACACGACGACATAGCATGGTAGCAACACGACGACAGCATGGTAGCAACACGACGACATAGCATGGTAGCAACACGACGACATAGCATGGTAGCAACACGACGACATAGCATGGTAGCAACACGACGACATAGCATGGTAGCAACACGACGACAGCATGGTAGCAACACGACGACATAGCATGGTAGCAACACGACGACATAGCATGGTAGCAACACGACGACATAGCATGGTAGCAACACGACGACATAGCATGGTAGCAGCAACATGGTAGCAGAATAAAACATGTGACAAACATTATTGGGCCCAGACAACAGCACAAAGGGCAAGAAGGTAGAGACGACAATATATCACACGAAGCAGCTACAACTGTCACTAAGACTGTCCAAACGGCTCCCATTCACAGACACATCACACAAAGCAGCCACAACCGTCACTAAGACTGTCCAAACGGCTCCCATTCACAGACACATCACACAAAGCAGCCACAACCGTCACTAAGACGTGTCTGTGAATGGGAGCCGTTTGGACAGTCTTAGTGACGGTTGTAGCTGCTTTGTGGGATGTGTCTGTGAATGGGAGCCGTTTGGACAGTCTTAGTGACGGTTGTAGCTGCTTTGTGTGATGTGTCTGTGAATGGGAGCCGCTTGGACAGTCTTAGTGACGGTTGTAGCTGCTTTGTGGGATGTGTCTGTGAATGGGAGCCGTTTGGACAGTCTTAGTGACGGTTGTAGCTGCTTTGTGTGATGTGTCTGTGAATGGGAGCCGTTTGGACAATCACACAAAGCAGCTACAACCGTCACTAAGACTGTCCAAACGGCTCCCATTCACAGACACATCCCACAAAGCAGCTACAACTGTCAGTAAGAGAGTCTGTGGTTAAGTCTTTTAAATATGTCTGAAACATATCAAAGTATCATTAAATTATTAGTGGTAATTATCTATTATTATTATTATTATTATTATGTTTTGTTGTCTCTACCTTGCCCTTTGTGCTGTTGATTGGAGTTGATCAGGCTGTTGATTGGAGTTGATCAGGCTGTTGATTGGAGTTGATCAGGCTGTTGATTGGAGTTGATCAGGCTGTTGATTGGAGTTGATCGGGCTGTTGATTGGAGTTGATCAGGCTGTTGATTGGAGTTGATCAGGCTGTTGATTGGAGTTGATCAGGCTGTTGATTGGAGTTGATCAGGCTGTTGATTGGAGTTGATCGGGCTGTTGATTGGAGTTGATCAGGCTGTTGATTGGAGTTGATCAGGCTGTTGATCAGGCTGTTGATTGGAGTTGATCAGGCTGTTGATCAGGCTGTTGATCAGGCTGTTGATTGGAGTTGATCGGGCTGTTGATTGGAGTTGATCGGGCTGTTGATTGGAGTTGATCGGGCTGTTGATTGGAGTTGATCGGGCTGTTGATTGGAGTTGATCGGGCTGTTGATTGGAGTTGATCGGGCTGTTGATTGGAGTTGATCGGGCTGTTGATTGGAGTTGATCGGGCTGTTGATCGGGCTGTTGATCGGGCTGTTGATCGGCTGTTGATCAGGCTGTTGATTGGAGTTGATCAGGCTGTTGATTGGAGTTGATCAGGCTGTTGATTGGAGTTGATCAGGCTGTTGATTGGAGTTGATCAGGCTGTTGATTGGAGTTGATCAGGCTGTTGATTGGAGTTGATCAGGCTGTTGATTGGAGTTGATCAGGCTGTTGATTGGAGTTGATCAGGCTGTTGATTGGAGTTGATCAGGCTGTTGATCAGGCTGTTGATCAGGCTGTTGATCAGGCTGTTGATTGGAGTTGATCAGGCTGTTGATTGGAGATGATCAGGCTGTTGATTGGAGATGATCGGGCTGTTGATTGGAGTTGATCGGGCTGTTGATTGGAGTTGATCGGGCTGTTGATTGGAGTTGATCGGGCTGTTGATTGGAGTTGATCGGGCTGTTGATTGGAGTTGATCGGGCTGTTGATTGGAGTTGATCGGGCTGTTGATTGGAGTTGATCGGGCTGTTGATTGGAGTTGATCGGGCTGTTGATTGGAGTTGATCGGGCTGTTGATTGGAGTTGATCGGGCTGTTGATTGTGGCCTGTGGAATGTTGTCCCACTTCCTCGTCAATGGGTGTCGTACAAGCCGATCCAGAGCATCCCAAACATGCTCATTGGGTGACATGCCTGGTGAGTCTGCAGGACACGGAAGAACTGAGACATTTTCAGCTTCCAGGAATTGTGTCCAGATCCTTGTGACATGGGGGCCGTACATTATCATGCTGAAACATGAGGTGATGGAGGAGGATGAACGGCACCACAATGGGCCTCAGGATCTCGTCGTGAGACAAAAAACTGCACATTTTAGTGGCCTTCCCCCAGCACAAGGTGCACCTGTGTAATGACCACGATGTTTAATCAGCTTCTTGATATGCCACACCTGTCAGGTGGATGAATTATCTTGGTAAAGGAGAAATGCTCACTGACAGGGATGTCAACAAATTCGTGCACCGAATTTGAGAGAGAAACTTTTTGTGCGTTTTTTTTTAACATTTCTGGGATCTTTTCTATTTCATGAAACATGGGACCAACACTTTATATGTTGAGTTTTATATTATTTTTCAGTATAGAAGGTAAAGTTTAAAAAATAAAAACCTTCAACCGGTCTGTTTATCAATACCTGGGTATATAGTAAAATTAGAGATATATACTAGCCAGCTTTACGCCAAGCCCACCACCTAAGCCCCATTTCCTTCCAGAAAAAACCCTGGACACACACACACACCTACTAGACCCAAAATACGACCGTTGAATTAAAATATATTCAAAGTCTATAATCTAATTTTGTCTGCGTGTTGCAGAGTAACGACGGAGAAGAGCGTCTAGCTGTGGTCAGACTGCTGGCCAAGCTGTTTGGAGCCAAAGACTCAGAACTGGCCACTCAGAACAGACCGCTGTGGCAATGCTTTCTGGGACGGTGAGACACACACACACATTACACAGCCGCACGCACACGCTTGGGTGCACACACACACACACACACACACACATTACACGCACACGCTTGGGTGCACACACACACACACACACACACTTGTAGTAGAGGTCCTTTGCGTTAACAAGGTGTTTGTGTGCTCTATCCCCAGGTTCAATGACATCCATGTCCCAGTGAGGCTTGAGTCGGTCAAGTTCGCTTCCCACTGTCTGATGAACCATCCAGATCTGGCCAGAGACCTGACAGGTAGGTGTCAACTGTCCAGACCTGGCCAGAGACCTGACAGGTAGGTGTCAACTGTCCAGACCTGGCCAGAGACCTCACAGGTAGGTGTCTGATGACCCATCCAGATCTGGCCAGAGACCTGACAGGTAGGTGTCAACTGTCCAGATCTGGCCAGAGACCTGACAGGTAGGTGACAACTGTCCAGACCTGGCCAGAGACCTGACAGGTAGGTGTCAACTGTCCAGACCTGGCCAGAGACCTCACAGGTAGGTGTCTGATGACCCATCCAGATCTGGCCAGAGACCTGACAGGTAGGTGTCAACTGTCCAGATCTGGCCAGAGACCTCACAGGTAGGTGTCAACTGTCCAGACCTGGCCAGAGACCTGACAGGTAGGTGTCACCTGTCCAGACCTGGCCAGAGACCTGACAGGTAGGTGTCAACTGTCCAGACCTGGCCAGAGACCTCACAGGTAGGTGTCTGATGACCCATCCAGATCTGGCCAGAGACCTGACAGGTAGGTGTCTAATGAACCATCCAGATCTGGCCAGAGACCTGACAGGTAGGTGTCAACTGTCCAGACCTGGCCAGAGACCTCATAGGTAGGTGTCAACTGTCCAGACCTGGCCAGAGACCTGACAGGTAGGTGTCTGAACTGTCCAGACCTGGCCAGAGACCTCATAGGTAGGTGTCTGATGAACCATCCAGACCTGGCCAGAGACCTCACAGGTAGGTGTCACCTGTCCAGACCTGGCCAGAGACCTGACAGGTAGGTGTCTGATGAACCATCCAGACCTGGCCAGAGACCTCACAGGTAGGTGTCACCTGTCCAGACCTGGCCAGAGACCTCACAGGTAGGTGTCACCTGTCCAGACCTGGCCAGAGACCTGACAGGTAGGTGTCACCTGTCCAGACCTGGCCAGAGACCTCACAGGTAGGTATCAACTGTCCAGACCTGACCAGAGACCTCACAGGTAGGTATCAACTGTCCAGACCTGGCCAGAGACCTCACAGGTAGGTGACAACTGTCCAGACCTGGTTTTAAAGGTGTCTGAGGAACCTTCCAGACCTGGTTTTAAAGGTGTCTGAGGAACCTTCCAGACCTGGTTTTAAAGGTGTCTGAGGAACCTTCCAGACCTGGTTTTAAAGGTGTCTGAGGAACCTTCCAGACCTGGTTTTAAAGGTGTCTGAGGAACCGTCCAGACCTGGTTTTAAAGGTGTCTGAGGAACCTTCCAGACCTGGTTTTAAAGGTGTCTGAGGAACCTTCCAGACCTGGTTTTAAAGACCTCACAGGGACCTTCTTTGAAGTCCCACGACCGAGTTTGGGAGGCGCTGCCCTAACCAAATATGTCTGTATCGTCCAATCAGAGTTCCTGAAAGTGCGATCACATGACCCAGAGGAGGCGATCCGACACGACGTCATCGTAACGATCATCAACGCCGGGAAGAAAGACTTGAACCTGGTTAACGACCAACTGCTGGGCTTCGTTAGGGAGAGGACCCTGGACAAGAGGGTGCGACCTCAGTTCTTTATTCTCACCTGACCTCTACCTTCTCAGTTCTTTATTCTCACCTGACCTCTACCTTCTCCGTTCTTTATTCTCACCACCTGACCTCTACCTTCTCCGTTCTTTATTCTCACCTGACCTCTACCTTCTCCGTTCTTTATTCTCACCTGACCTCTACCTTCTCAGTTCTTTATTCTCACCTGACCTCTACCTTCTCCGTTCTTTATTCTCACCTGACCTCTACCTTCTCCGTTCTTTATTCTCACCTGACCTCTACCTTCTCAGTTCTTTATTCTCACCTGACCTCTACCTTCTCCGTTCTTTATTCTCACCTGACCTCTACCTTCTCCGTTCTTTATTCTCACCACCTGACCTCTACCTTCTCCGTTCTTTATTCTCACCTGACCTCTACCTTCTCAGTTCTTTATTCTCACCTGACCTCTACCTTCTCCGTTCTTTATTCTCACCTGACCTCTACCTTCTCAGTTCTTTATTCTCACCTGACCTCTACCTTCTCCGTTCTTTATTCTCACCTGACCTCTACCTTCTCAGTTCTTTATTCTCACCTGACCTCTACCTTCTCCGTTCTTTATTCTCACCTGACCTCTACCTTCTCAGTTCTCACCTGACCTCTACCTTCTCCGTTCTTTATTCTCACCTGACCTCTACCTTCTCAGTTCTTTATTCTCACCTGACCTCTACCTTCTCAGTTCTTTATTCTCACCTGACCTCTACCTTCTCCGTTCTTTATTCTCACCTGACCTCTACCTTCTCCGTTCTTTATTCTCACCACCTGACCTCTACCTTCTCCGTTCTTTATTCTCACCTGACCTCTACCTTCTCCGTTCTTTATTCTCACCTGACCTCTACCTTCTCAGTTCTTTATTCTCACCTGACCTCTACCTTCTCCGTTCTTTATTCTCACCTGACCTCTACCTTCTCCGTTCTTTATTCTCACCTGACCTCTACCTTCTCAGTTCTTTATTCTCACCTGACCTCTACCTTCTCCGTTCTTTATTCTCACCTGACCTCTACCTTCTCAGTTCTTTATTCTCACCTGACCTCTACCTTCTCCGTTCTTTATTCTCACCTGACCTCTACCTTCTCAGTTCTCACCTGACCTCTACCTTCTCCGTTCTTTATTCTCACCTGACCTCTACCTTCTCAGTTCTCACCTGACCTCTACCTTCTCCGTTCTTTATTCTCACCTGACCTCTACCTTCTCAGTTCTTTATTCTCACCTGACCTCTACCTTCTCCGTTCTTTATTCTCACCTGACCTCTACCTTCTCCGTTCTTTATTCTCACCTGACCTCTACCTTCTCCGTTCTTTATTCTCACCTGACCTCTACTTTCTCCGTTCTCACCTGACCTCTACCTTCTCCGTTCTCACCTGACCTCTACCTTCTCCGTTCTTTATTCTCACCTGACCTCTACCTTCTCTGTTCTTTATTCTCACCTGACCTCTACCTTCTCAGTTCTTTATTCTCACCTGACCTCTACCTTCTCCGTTCTCACCTGACCTCTACCTTCTCCGTTCTCACCTGACCTCTACCTTCTCCGTTCTCACCTGACCTCTACCTTCTCCGTTCTTTATTCTCACCTGACCTCTACCTTCTCAGTTCTTTATTCTCACCTGACCTCTACCTTCTCAGTTATTTATTCTCACCACCTGACCTCTACCTTCTCAGTTATTTATTCTCACCACCTGACCTCTACCTTCTCAGTTCTTTATTCTCACCACCTGACCTCTACCTTCTCAGTTCTTTATTCTCACCACCTGACCTCTACCTTCTCAGTTCTTTATTCTCACCACCTGACCTCTACCTTCTCAGTTCTTTATTCTCACCACCTGACCTCTACCTTCTCAGTTCTTTATTCTCACCACCTGACCTCTACCTTCTCAGTTCTTTATTCTCACCACCTGACCTCTACCTTCTCAGTTCTTTATTCTCACCACCTGACCTCTACCTTCTCAGTTATTTATTCTCACCACCTGACCTCTACCTTCTCAGTTATTTATTCTCACCACCTGACCTCTACCTTCTCAGTTCTTAATTCTCACTTCACATCTTTTCATTCTCATCTCTTTGTTTTGGAAAGTAATAGTTTGTTATGTTTATCTTTCTCTCCTCTCCTCCTCCCCCCTCCTCTCCTCTCCCCTCCCCCTCCTCCTCTCTCCCCTCTCTCTCTCCTCCTCTCCCCTCTCTCTCCCCTCCCCTTCCTCTCTCTCCTCCTCCTCCTCCTCTCCTCCCCCTCTCCCTCCCCCTCCTCTCTCCTCTCCTCTCCCCCTCTCTCTCCTCCTCCTCTCCTCCTCTCCCCTCTCTCTCCCTCTCCCCCTCTCTCCTCTCCTCCTCTCCCCCTCTCTCTCCTCCCCCTCCTCTCCTCTCTCCCTCCTCCCCTCCCTCCTCTCCTCTCCCCCTCCCCCCCTCCTCTCCTCCTCCTCCTCCTCTCTCCTCCTCTCCCCTCTCTCCTCTCCTCTCTCCCCTCTCTCTCTCTCCTCTCCTCCTCCTCTCTCTCCCCTCTCTCCTCCCCTCCTCCTCCTCCCTCTCCTCTCCTCTCCCCCTCTCTCTCCTCCTCCTCTCCTCTCCTCCCCCTCTCTCCCCTCCTCCTCCTCCTCTCCTCCTCTCCCTCCTCTCTCTCCTCCTCTCCCCCTCTCTCTCCTCCCCCTCCTCTCCTCTCCCCCTCCTCCCCCTCCTCTCCTCCTCTCCCCTCCTCCCCCTCCTCCCTCTCCTCTCCTCCTCTCTCCCCTCTCCTCTCCCCTCCCCCTCCTCTCCTCTCCTCCTCTCCTCCTCCTCTCCTCCCCCCCTCCCCCTCCTCTCTCTCTCCTCCTCTCCTCTCTCTCCTCTCTCCTCCTCCTCTCTCCTCCTCCTCTCCCCTCTCTCTCCTCCTCTCCTCTCCTCTCTCTCCTCCCCCCCTCCTCTCTCCTCTCCTCTCCCCTCCCTCTCCCCCCTCTCCTCTCTCCCCTCCTCTCCTCCCCCCCCCTCCTTCTCCCCCCTCCTCTCTCCTCCTCTCCTCTCCTCCTCTCCCCTCTCCTCCCCTCCCCTTCCTCTCTCTCCCTCCCCCCTCTCCTCCCCCCTCCTCTGCTCTCCCCCTCCTCTCCTCCTCTCCTCTCCCCTCCTCCTCTCTCTCCCTCTCCCTCCCCTCTCCCTCTCCTCCCTCCTCTCCTCTCCCTCTCCTCCCCTCCTCTCCTCTCCCCCTCCTCTCCTCTCCCCCCTCCTCTCCTCCCCCTCCTCTCCTCCCCCTCCTCTCCTCTCCCCCCCCTCCTCTCCTCCCCCCTCTCTCCTCCTCCCTCCTCTCCCCTCTCCCTCCCCTCCCCTTCCTCTCTCTCCTCCTCTCCTCTCCCCCTCCTCTGCTCTCCCCCTCCTCTCCTCTCCCCCCTCCTCTCCTCCCCCTCCTCTCCTCTCCCCCTCCTCTCC
>NC_088413.1:721149-723649 GCF_034236695.1 Oncorhynchus nerka | reverse complement strand
GTGTAGTGGCGTCGTCGTGGGGTGTAGTGGCGTCGTCGTGGGGTGTAGTGGCGTCGTCGTGGGGTGTAGTGGCGTCGTCGTGGGGTGTAGTGGCGTCGTCATGGGGTGTAGTGGCGTCGTCATGGGGTGTAGTGGCGTCGTCATGGGGTGTGGTGGCGTCGTCGTGGGGTGTGATGGCGTCGTCGTGGGGTGTAGTGGAGTCGTCGTGGGGTGTAGTGGCGTCATGGGGTGTAGTGGCGTCATGGGGTGTAGTGGCGTCATGGGGTGTAGTGGCGTCGTCATGGGGTGTAGTGGCGTCGTCATGGGGTGTAGTGGCGTCGTCGTGGGGTGTAGTGGCGTCGTCATGGGGTGTAGTGGCGTCGTCATGGGGTGTAGTGGCGTCATGGGGTGTAGTGGCGTCGTCATGGGGTGTAGTGGCGTCGTCATGGGTGTAGTGGCGTCGTCATGGGGTGTAGTGGCGTCGTCGTGGGGTGTAGTGGCGTCGTCGTGGGGTGTAGTGGCGTCGTCGTGGGGTGTAGTGGCGTCGTCATGGGGTGTAGTGGCGCGTCGTCATGGGGTGTAGTGGCGTCGTCATGGGGTGTAGTGGCGTCGTCATGTGGGGTGTGGTGGCGTCGTCGTGGGGTGTGAGTGGCGTCGTCGTGGGGTGTAGTGGCGTCGTCGTGGGGTGTAGTGGCGTCGTGGGGTGTAGTGGCGTGGCGTCGTGGGGTGTAGTGGCGTCGTCGTGGGGTGTAGTGGCGTCGTCATGGGGTGTAGTGGCGTCGTCGTGGGGTGTAGTGGCGTCGTCATGGGGTGTAGTGGCGTCGTCATGGGGTGTAGTGGCGTCGTCATGGGGTGTAGTGGCGTCGTCATGGGGTGTAGTGGCATGGGGTGTAGTGGCGTCGTCATGGGGTGTAGTGGCGTCGTCGTGGGGTGTAGTGGCGTCGTCGTGGGGTGTAGTGGCGTCGTCGTGGGGTGTAGTGGCGTCGTCGTGGGGTGTAGTGGCGTCGTCGTGGGGTGTAGTGGCGTCGTCGTGGGGTGTAGTGGCGTCGTCGTGGGTGTAGTGGCGTGTGGGTGTAGTGGCGTCGTGGGGTGTAGTGGGTCGTGGGGTGTAGTGGCGTCGTGGGGGGTGTAGTGGCGTCGTCGTGGGGTGTAGTGGCGTCGTCGTGGGGTGTAGTGGCGTCGTCGTGGGGTGTAGTGGCGTCGTCGTGGGGTGTAGTGGCGTCGTCGTGGGGTGTAGTGGCGTCGTCATGGGGTGTAGTGGCGTCGTCGTGGGGTGTAGTGGCGTCGTCGTGGGGTGTAGTGGCGTGGGGGGTGTAGTGGCGTCGTCGTGGGGTGTAGTGGCATGGGGTGTAGTGGCATGGGGTGTAGTGGCGTCGTCATGGGGTGTAGTGGCGTCGTCATGGGGTGTAGTGGCTTCGTCATGGGGTGTAGTGGTGTAGTGGCGTCGTCGTGGGGTGTAGTGGCGTCGTCGTGGGGTGTGGTGGCGTCGTCGTGGGGTGTGGTGGCGTCGTCGTGGGGCGTGGTGGCGTCGTCGTGGGGCGTGGTGGCGTCGTCGTGGGGCGTGGTGGCGTCGTCGTGGGGCGTAGTGGCGTCGTCGTGGGGCGTGGTGGAGTCGTCGTGGGGCGTGGTGGCGTCGTCGTGGGGTGTGGTGGCGTCGTCGTGGGGTGTGGTGGCGTCGTCGTGGGTTGTAGTGGCTTCGTCGTGGGTTGTAGTGGCGTCGTCATGGGGTGTAGTGGCGTCGTCATGGGGCGTCGTCATGGGGCGTCGTCGTGGGGTGTAGTGGCGTCGTCATGGGGTGTAGTGGCGTCGTCGTGGGGTGTAGTGGAGTCGTCATGGGGTGTAGTGGCGTCGTCGTGGGGTGTAGTGGAGTCGTCATGGGGTGTAGTGGCGTTGTCGTGGGGTGTAGTGGCTTCGTCATGGGGTGTCGTCATGGGGTGTAGTGGCTTCGTCATGGGGTGTAGTGGCGTCGTCATGGGGCATCGTCATGGGGCGTCGTCATGGGGTGTAGTGGCGTCGTTGTGGGGTGTAGTGGAGTCGTCATGGGGTGTAGTGGCGTCGTCGTGGGGTGTAGTGGCGTCGTCGTGGGGTGTAGTGGCGTCGTCGTGGGGTGTAGTGGCGTCGTGTGGGGTGTGGTGGCGTCGTCGTGGGGCGTGGTGGCGTCGTCGTGGGGTGTGGTGGCGTCGTCGTGGGGTGTAGTGGCGTCGTCGTGGGGTGTAGTGGCGTCGTCTTGGGATGTAGTGGCTTCGTCATGGGTTGTAGTGGCTTCGTCATGGGGTGTAGTGGCGTCGTCATGGGGCGTCGTCATGGGGCGTCGTCATGGGGTGTAGTGGCGTCGTCATGGGGTGTAGTGGCGTCGTCATGGGTTGTAGTGGCGTCGTCATGGCTGAATGGACTGTATTGGTGTTATGAGCACCTGGTTCCTGATATCAGGGAAGCTGCCCCCTCTCTGAAACCAGGCTGAATGGTTATAATGACTCCTGTAGATCAGTGTTGAACCATTTCATTCCTGATGCTGTCTCTG